>NC_080425.1:24460015-24760015 GCF_029873635.1 Malania oleifera
CCACCGTCAGACTAAAGGTCCCGCAAAATGGTCGCAGTGCGTAAGACTAAAATAGAAGGCCCAAACACGATATCTCCTCATGTAGAAAAACATAGGCGGGAGTAGAAAAAGTCGGGGAACTCGAGTTAGACGCCGGGATAGAGAAAAGGGGAGCGTTGCAGAATCGAGAGACCACCTTTCAGCATGGAGTTGCTCCGACCACCTCATGGGGCCAAGGCGATCTCGGCGTGGGTGGTAGGGTATTCCGGGTTCGCGCTGTCCTCTATAACACATTCCCAACCACTCTCGTCTAAAAGTCGACAAGATCACAAGGGGTCTAAAGAGCGCTAATCGACCTAGGTGGTAATACTCAGCGGCTGCAGCATAAGCAGAAAAAAGTATTGTGTAGGTTAAAAAACCTGTTGAACTACTAATCATTACCACGTAACAAATTAGGTATACGTTCAGAAGCGTAGCGAGGCTCATGTAGACCTTCCGCAGTCCTATCTACGAAGCGACGTGATTATCGTCCTCATACCAACTCAGGTAGGATGGATGCCTTCCGACGCCTTTGGCCAGCTTGCCGAAGTGAGAAAACTCCCCTCGCCGGAAAATGTATCGCAAAGCACGAGTGTACACCCACCTACTCACAGTAAACAAATGGCGTACTCCGCTCTAGCACCCTCGTTTGTTGCCCGGCACCGACCCTACCATGCAATCTCCTGTAAGTGTCCTCCCCACACCGATCCGAACCCGAGGGTACAGACGCGCCGTGAAGGTGGCCACTGATCTAAGCCAACTGTCTCATCACTGAGACTCACTAACGCATAGAGATGCCCGCTGGGACGCAAAGTATATAAAACATTAATAGAGTTGCAAAACATACAGATGCACCCAGAGGTCCGCCGCGCAAGCGTGGCTCATAACCAGGGTGGGATTAGGTAGCGAGGGGAAAGGAGAAAAAAAGTCGAGCAACAATGAATACATCGCTTAAAGTAGGGCGGCCCATGGACGGACACGGTTACATATAGTAATGCCAGAGTTGGATGGAATATATGCAATCTTGAAATGCCCTAGTAAATACACATAACGGAGTAACCTAACCAAAAGAATCGTGCTAATCCAACGTACATGTCCCAAGAACATATGATCTTACCAACGAGAGCAGATCGGTGTGTGTTTGCGCAAGCATTAAAAGGCGCCACAACTTATCCCGCCCCCATGATACACGGAATAGAACATAATTGCGAGGTGATACCACTACAAACGTACTAACAACCTGAAGCAAATGAGGTCAGTTAGAGTGACTAAACCGTCCAGCGCGGAGTGTGACTGGTCAATCGGGGGGGACGTCGAGTAGCCGTCCTCATCCTCGAATAAGACGTTCGGACACCGGCGCGCGGAGGGCAGCTGGAGGACACTAGAATCTCCCCCATGCCCCAGCAACCATATCAATAATCGGAGTGCTGGCCTCCGATCTTGGAGGCGACCCCTTCACAGCGTCAATCACATCTCCCGTTATAGTAGGGGTCCAGAGCTCATGTCGCAACAGGGCACGCCCATCTATAATGGCGTACTCTCTGCTCGCTCCGCGAGCCTGGCATGACTATCAAGTGTTACGTAACTCCCGCCGATAGATCTGCAAAAGTTGCGTCCCAGCGATATCAACAATCGCAGCATGTGAGCACTGCGTTAGGACAGCTAGATAAAGTCTGATATCAGCATCATCCGGAATTTGTGCGAAACATGGCGGGTCCCCTCTAGAAAACTGCATGAGAATGCGGGCGAACCAATAACTCACATATTTGGAGGGCACCACTCCAACAATCTCTCGCTCAATGCGGCAGAAGTCCTACCCCGACACTGACCGCTCCTCCACATCACTGTAGCTGGTCAGCTGGACGACTGTGGACGGGGGGTGCACACCCTCATCGGTAGCCGAACAACAGAAAAAAAAAACACGCGCGACATCCTTTAAATGTTGAAGAGTAAACGCCAATCCAAAACGTAGCGCAGTGGACAGTTGTTTTTCTCTGTGTGCTCCATCAAAGCGTCGTGGCCAACGCTGGTCAGCTTTCCAATGACAAGCTGGATAATGGCCCACTCTGATATAATAGTCACCATAAAAACCCGCGCACGTACTCCATCAATAATGCGAGGGTGCTGTCCTATCCTTTCGTTTTAAACGCTCTAACGGGTGCCCGGCGGCCGGCCGGGATCGGCAAAGGGTGTTAGCGTCATCATGCGAGGATCGTGGGGTCCAGAGGAAACAGCCCGACTAGAGCCGGGTGCCCAGATCGCCCAATGAAGGGAAAAAACACAGTACAGTAGTATCTGACGGCCCTGGATTCGATCCTCAACACGCCAGAATATTGAAAGACCTTAACATAGAAAGCAATAGATTGAGTATCTTTCCCGGGCTTGTATGGAGGTGGAACCGACCAAAAATCTCAAGGTTTTATCCTATATTGTAACAAATGAAATTCTCACCAATTGCATCTGAACATACACTCTTTTCTATTGATGGACCCCTTACAAGGGAATCAATTTGCTCAGAACCCCTTCCAGGGAGCATTCAGCGACAAAATGGTGTTCCCGGATACAATTACACAGCGGTCTGTGCTTTAACACTTTGGAGACAAATGTTCCATAAGAATTAGCAGGTGACAACTTGTCATCACGCGAGGATTAAGAGTCCGCAAATCCCGATGACCTCATAAGTTATCATTTCATTGCGCAGGTCCACTGCAATCACCCCCAGGTTGGGTCCTTCTCTACTCTTGTGCGGTTTGTCCTTCTTGACGGCATATGCTACACGTGAGTTGTTTCCGACCTTCCCGAGCATCCATCTCCATTATTATACTATAGCCCCTAGGCCGTGACTTTTATATCAGCATATGCCGGATTCCCTGCAAGTTTGGCAACTAGCAATGCCACTAAGGTCCGCTCATGCATCATTGATAAATTCCTGCATGGCAGAGTTGCATAGTGCTCGGCAGTGCTCCAATATGGCTCAACAAACTGGCTCGCATTTAGTCGTGTCTCGGCACAGGCTGCAAGAAGATGCGAGCAGGGATAGTGTAAAGATTGCCACTTCCCGCAGGAGCATTCGCGCCTCTGGATGCTCAAAGTTTGGACATTGTTTCCTTTATGGGGTCCCCGCTGTGCGGTCGTGATGCTAAAAGTACCCCTAGACCGGTTGAACGCCGTGACTCGTTGTCTGGTCGCCTTCAGCTTTCTTCTTTCCATCGCTAGCAATATATGCGGAGTTAACGTATTTCCTCCAGATATTGCGTTACGAGCAGACTCCCGTCGGCTATTAAAGTAATGTGCAGTTAGTTGCACGAGAGCCGTTATGGGAAGGCTACATGCGCCTTTTAGGACGACGTTGAAACATTCGACCAGGTTGGTGGTCATGTTTCCATACCTCTTTCCACCGTCGTGGCACTGAGTCCACATATGAGGAGGGATCTGATCGAAGAACGACTTGGCTGGCTCTCCACCTTCGTCGAATATCCTCTCCATCCAGGTGTCAAATTTTCTCACCTGATGCTCCCTTCCGGCTCGCTCAGCCATTCGCTTCATATTGACACTCCGCACTTTCGTATTGAAGTTGCTGACGACATGTCGAAGGCAAATCGGTGGTGCGCACGTGGTGGTTGCCAATCAGGATTGTGCTGCATCGCAGCTATAATCCCTGGATGTCGATCTGATATGAGGCAAATGTCATCCCTGTCGGTAATCAAACGCAGAGAACACAGAAACCAATTCCATGTGTCGAGGCTTTCCTCTTGCACAATAGCGAATGCAAGGGGAAATATTTGCCTATTTGCATCAGGGCACGTCGCAATAAGGAGTTTGCCCTTGTACTTACCATACAAGTGTGTCCCGTCCACACATATAATGGGAGGGCAGTGACGAAAACCCTGAATAGATGCTGCAAATGACCAAAATGCAGATACAAAGGTTGCGCTGTTAGTGCTACCTAGAACCGGAGTTGACCTCCACCTGACTGTAGTCCCAGGATTGTACGCGCGCATCGCTTCCATCCACTTCGGTAACGTTTCATACGATTTCTCCTAATCACCGAAGACTTCAGCTATTGCCTTCTGTTTGCCCAACCAAACCTTCTTATAAGATATTGAATACCCGAATCGACGATCAATGAACTCCTTCAATGTAGCGATCGACGTCGACGCATCTCCCCTGATCATATTCACTATCTCCCCAGCAATGAGGGACGACGTGATTTGGTTATGGTCCTGCGATATAAGTTCATTCAGACACGTATGCGGACCACTATATTGGGTGATTTCGAAAAAACAGTGTCTCATCCGATACATGGCACGCAATCTCCACGCGCAATCAGGGTCCTTACACCTAGTAACCCACAACTCAAGAGTAGATCGCACCACATGGAAGTCATGGTGCGTGCGAGCGTGATGTATTCGCACTGCGGCAATCAGCTGATCCTTCGAACCGAAGAGCATCCCCTTACTCAATTCAGAAGATTCTTCCCAACGAGTGACGCGTATGGGAAGCTCATCGACCGCAGTTAAATCTGCAGCAGCTAGGTCAATTTGACCGTACATTGGAAGCTCGCCGATGAATTGCGCGTCAAACGTTGCGTCGTCCGTGTCATGGTGAGGTAAGTTCACATAATCGGGAACATCATTTAACCCTTCACCCATTTCCTGCTTGTGCATGTGTTCGTCTTCAATATGAACATCATTCGTAATGTTCATGCCCTCTTCCAATGCGTCGTTCGCAATGGCAAACAACGATGCTAGTATCGCACTCGGGACGTCGTCGCAACCTCCCTGCGGAAACGTGTGAGGAACAGGTGCTTCGTACTCCAACGGCTGGAATGACGATCCCGGATATTCATTAAAATCGACCGTGGACATAGCACGAACCTCCCCACCAACATCGACCTGATGTGTTTGTTCGGTGTCTTCACCGACTTCACCCAATTGCTCTGCGGGCTCATCTGGTTGCCTAACTGCAATTACACCCACTTGAGGAATAGTCTCGACATACAATTGCATCGTTAAATATGTCTCACCGACACAGTGTGCGTCCAATACAATACGCAACCCATAATCATCTGATATCGGAACAGCCTCGTAGAACGCTGTATTATTTAACTCTCGCACAGGGTATCTTGCGGTCACCCGCAATGCATATTGATCTGGATCGATACGCAAATATTTATATATCTTCGTATATAATTTACTTAATTTACACCTACGGCCAATTCAAATAAGTCGAACTGGCCGACTACTATACCTAACACCATCTAATGCGGTTATTATGTTCCCCCCTATATATAAAAATACCGTGACTGGATCACTGCTTGAGCTTCCTGCCATTTAGATCGGCGATCAGGAAATAAAACAAACCTACGCAACACAAATTTGTATGTATAAGTGATGTGTAAATGAGATGAAATAACTAATAACTATAAACCAAATAGATGTATACAAATTCTAATGAATGAATGAACTTAGAGTTTTGACCTAACTTTCCCACGAAGAAAATAAATAGATGAATTCAGCGTCTATGAATAAACAACATGAATATGTATTGATTTTCCCTATATGACATATACTTCGAATTTTCCCAAAATTGTAATTCAACTTAGAATCCAAAGAACTATGAAATGGTGCTCTTAAGAGTAATTTTTCCAAAATGGTACTTCGTACTCTGACTCATTATGTGTTGGGTTGCACTTAATTTGAAGTTCAATTTTGTTAAGTAGCCTTTTGAGGATTCATTGCTAATCCAAACAGCCATACTCAAAGGAGTTGAACGCATCTTTTGGAAAAATGTTACTTAGGACGCATAACATCCCGATTAAACCGCATGGGAATGGGATTGTCTTATGGCAAGTGCTTTAAAATGTGAACACTACATTTATATCGATATATTGGTGAAAAATACATAAATTCGGGGAGAAAAATACTCATTAGTACTCTCCTCTAATAATGTGACCTTTTAGCTATCATCTCTACAGTGTTCCCAGTCAGCGTCATCGACGGTGACTAGTCGAGGCCGGCTTCGCCCTCGTACCATTGGATCTTTAATGGTGCTCTGTCGACTGTGGCCTCCTCAGGAACCCCCCCACCCTAGGATCTTATACATATGGGGCTTTTTTCATGCAATTTTTTATTTTAATTTGATCCCTAAGGAACCGCATTTTTTAGAACTACTGCACCTACCAAATAACTCGGGTAATCCAACTAATTGTCTTCTTCTACTTTAGGATTCTAATGATGGTTAGCTATTCAAGCACCTTTCTTTTTTGGCAGTTTCTGTGCAGTGTAGCAGTTGCTACTATTTATATATTGGTTAAAGTCATTGTTCTATTACATAGGATGGACTAATGACAGAGGATGGATGAGATAACCTTTCATAGCTAGAGCTGTGATTCTGTGAACATTGCCTCTGTGTATGTGATTTTGGGTGAGTTAGAATTGAGTAGATTGTTGGAAACCAAGTAGTAGGCTTGTGAGTATTGGTGAACAAAATACAAAAGAAATTTAGGCTATGAGCTTGGAGAACTAAGAAAACCCTTCACTCAAAGAGAACTTGTCAAACAATACCAAAACATGATCATCTGAGTCTATGAGAGGGAGAACTCATTGATGTCCAAACAGCAAGTCACATTATAGCTGGATTCTTGAGTAGGCAGACAAAGAGGTAATAAATTTTCTTTTATTTTCATAGCCTACACACACACATTCCCAAAGCAACATTTTTTTCATAGCCTACACACACACATACATATATATATATATATATATATATATATATAAGTATATATATATATATATATATAAGTATGAAAAAAATCTCACCCCAAATACTAGTGTCAAAAACATGTTTTAACATTCTTCTCAAGATGGGTTAAAATTGGAGTCTCATGTATGAGAGAGAGATTATTGGAATAATTGTGAAAAGGTACTAATAATCAATTATTAAGTATTTGGAAGATTTATCCTATGAGTTAACTTTTGAAATTGAGAAGACGTAGCATCCAACAATATATATATATATATATATATATATATATATATATATATATGCATCATTGTGTTATGCTGGCCCTAATTTTTTTTTTTTATTAGTTTCTTGAAGAACTAATTCATAAATCTAAAAATAAAATAAAATTATTTAGTTAAAGATTAGAAAAGTGAAAAAGAAAACATATTATATAAATATGTTTCTTTATGTGGTCATTTTTCAGTTTTTATTTTCAATTTTTAACTGTTTATGAAAAAAATTTAAATAGAATTCAAAGTAAGATATATATATATATATATATATATATATATATATATATATATATAATTATAAAAGCAATAATATAATATTTTTCACAATTTTTCAATTGTCATGTAAAAAAAAGATTTTATTATAAAATAAATTTGGATAGTACAACAATTAATTAAAATAATTATAATAAATTGTATTTTTATTTTTATAATATTTTTATTATATATTCTTTGTAATTTTATTTTTTAATTATATATTTAAAATATCAATTGATTTAAAAATAATACATAAATATTTTTTAATTACAAAATTTAAGTTATATTAATTTTCGTAAATATTAACCAAACATATTGTCAAATTTTAATTTTTCAAATAGCCCTAATTTAATTGGAGAAAAGAAAAGAATAAAGGGAAGAGAAAAGCCTAAGGATGTGTTCAATGTTTAAAAAATAATTCTCAATTTTCAGATTCTTTTTTTGTAGATTATAAAAATATCACAATTTTTTTTTTAAGTTCTTTAGCATTAATATAAGAGTCGGAATTTTTTATTTTAAAATTTCCAACATAATTATTAATAACCTGGAAAATAAGGTATAAGATCCTAAGATCTTATACATATGACAATACAATTTATAATTACAATGTGCACTCACATTAACTGAAAGCATCAATTAAAACCATACAATTTACATGTTATGTTCACAACTTTAGTGGATGTGCCCAATTATATTAAAAATAGTACAAGAAAATTTAAGAATTGAATAACAAAATTTCCCATTTTGAAAGTAAACCATATGATCTAATTATAATTGCACAATTATATTCAAAAGAGTAGAAGGAAATTTAACAAATTTTGTGAGTGGATGAAACTTCAACAATCTCTAGGGCAGGAAAGATAATGCATTTTACAAACAATGAAACAACAATCCAAAATAAATAAATAAATATTGAACAACAATTTGAATGGAAAAAATAAAATATTATCAGCAACAAATTAAATTCAAATACCCAAACAATGAAATACAAATAAAATATTATCAGCTAACAATTAAATTTAAATACCAAAACAATGAAATACAAACCTTAAGAGTAGTGTTTGTCCACAAATCTTTTAACACAAATCACAAACTCTCTCTCGGATTATCAAAGCTTTCGATGAAATAAAAATAATGTAAAAATCTAAACACTGAACATGGAAAACATAACTTACCCCATCTCCTTATATAACTTGTAATGTGATGAAGCCCGCAACGGTCACCTGCTCGGATGTCTTCCTTCAACGGTCACCTGCTCGGCTCTGCAACAGGCACTCTGTTCGCGCAAGAAAGGAGGAAGAACAGGCGAGGTTATTTTGAAGCAAATCTCGCTACTTGGAGTAGCGAGATTTGCCACGCGTCGAAATCCGGGTGGAGGTAATTCAAAAGGAGATGGCAGAGCATTAATTATCACAACAGCGAGATTTACCACGCGTCATATTGTGGTTCGCAGACAGTTACCACGCGTCGAAAGGTGGGTGCCAGAGTGTTACTTCTCCCAATTAAATCTCGCTACTTGGAGTAGCGAGATTTGCCATGCGTCAGCACGAGCCCTTTGTGAAAGAGTAAAACTCGCTACTCCAAGTAGCGAGATTTGGTTAAAAAACGCTACTTGGAGTAGCGAGATTGCGTCAGAGTCATTCTGGGAAATACTTCCCAGAATGAGGTATTATTTAATATATTTTAAAAAAAAAAAGTTAAATCGGGAAAAAACTCAGGAGGTTTTTTCCATTCTATCCCTTTCTTTTTAAAATATATTAAATAATACCTTTTCTGAGAAAATATTTCCCGGAATAACCCTGACGTAATCTCGCTACTAATATATTTTTTTTAAAAAAAGTTAAAACGGGAAAAAACTCTCTTCAGTTTGGTATTGTCTGAAGCCGCGGTCAACTCTAAATCGTAAGTGTTATAGCTGAGGAAATAGGAGTTTTTTTCCATTTTATCCCTTTCTTTTTAAAATATATTAAATAATACATTTTCTGAGAAAATATTTCCCGGAATAACCCTGACCTAATCTCGCTACTTGGAGTAGTGAGATTTGCCACGTGTCATTTCCATAAAAAAAATTATTTAATATATTTTTTAAAAATATATATTAAAAAAATTTATTATATAATAAATTGAAAATTTGAACTTTATTATAAATTACCATTTTAATTGTACCTAAAATTAATATATATATATATATATATATATTTATATATATATTGACACAACAAATATTATTTAGAGTTTGACACAACAAATATTATTGACACAACATATATATATATACACTGACAGTTTGTTAAAGGAATAGAAAATATAACGTTCAAAAATATTATTCATTTTTAAAAAATATTTAAAAATAATAATATATATTTAGAGTTTGAAATTTAAATTATGAATATGATTTTTATGTATTTGTACAAAAAATAAATATTTTTTTTATAATTTTACCCAAATATAAATTTGACTCTCGAATTCAAATTCCCAAATATAATTTTTTATTTTAATTATTAACTGATTTTTTTATGATCGATGAAGAAAAAAAATCAAAGTAAAAAGTTGATTCTTTTTAAGAAAAAAAAAAAAAAAAAAAAGTGTGTTGGCTTTTTTGAGGTTAAATATTCTTAAGTCAAAGATTTGTGTAATTAATGTATTTATTTGTGGATTCTAATTATGTGGGATACTCTTTCTAATACTACTTTTTAGGTGTTTCCACTTATTGTTTTGTTCAATTAATAAAAAAAAAATGAGAGAAGGTTAAGATATGATAATTATGTATACATTTACTATTCAAAGTAAAGATGGATTATCTTTATTATAAGAGATGAGAAAAAAAAATGTTAAAGACTTGCTTAGTTGTGGAAGATATTTTTTATTTTCTAATATTTAAAATTTTAAAAGTTATAAAAATTTAGCTTTTTTTAAAAAATATTTTGAATATACATATAAAAAAGGTATAGAATTGGGTGTAAATACCCAGAAAATATAATAAATAAAAGAAATTGAAAAAAATAGATTTTTGGCTGAGAAAGGAGAAAAATCGGCGACGATTTTTTGGAGAGGAGAGAAACTGGTGACAGCTTTGAGGATTAATAAAAACCATTTCAAATTCTAAATAATTCTCTTTACATTTTGTTAATTTATTATTTATTAAATATAATTCCGCCTAATTATCAACAAGACATTTAAACTATGATCATTTGTTAGCAATTTTTAAAAATTAAATTGTCATATCCAAAATAATATGTGAATCGCTTTAATTTAAAATTTTAAACAGAAGATAGTGCTTTTGAGATTTAGTGAAAAATATAAAAATATATATTTTAAAATTTTGAGATTTGTTCAAAAAATATATATATTTATCTTTATATTTAATATGAAAATATATATTTTTAAAAAATTATTCTGCGAATAAATCGGGAAATAATTTATTACGCAGAATAATTTATTTCCTAATTTATCATTTTTAAAAAAAATATATTAAATAATATATTTTTTATGAAAATGACACGTGGCAAATCTCGCTACTTCAAATAGCGAGATTTGCTTAAATCTCGCTACTTGAAGTAGCAAGATTTGTTTAAATCTAGCTACTCCAAGTAGCGAGATTACGTCAGGGTTATTCCGAGAAATATTTTCCCAACAAAGGTATTCTTTAATATATTTAAAAAATAAAGGGTTAAAACGAGAAAAAACTCGAGGAAATAGCCATGGCCGCAATCATTGACGATTGCCCGGTACCAGGCTGTCCGTAATGCAAGTACCCCCGTTTCCACGCCTTCCTAATTTTCGCATAGTAGTTGAAGTCAAAAGAGAGAGAATTGGGAGGCTGCGAAATTTACGGATGAAGATGAACTGTTCTGCTCTATTTTCTTCGTTCCCAGAGAGAGGGAGAGAGAGAGAGAGAGAGAGAAGGAGAGGGTAGGTGCTGAGATGGAGGCCGAGGGACTGGACTGGGATCATCTTCTTCTTCTTCAACCGAGAGAGACTGATTGAGAATTTGAGAGATATGTATTGTTAATTTGATAGT
This sequence comes from Malania oleifera, assembly GCF_029873635.1. Lineage (NCBI taxonomy): Eukaryota > Viridiplantae > Streptophyta > Magnoliopsida > Santalales > Ximeniaceae > Malania > Malania oleifera. Next base: position 24,471,329 of record NC_080425.1, read on the forward strand.
TTCTTTGTTTTAAAATTTTAAAATAATTAAATTATTTTTTCAAATGGGTAACTCATGATTCAATAGGGTTTACAGGCTATGGTCCATTTAACTTCAACCCATTTACGACCTGACCTGTTTATGACTTAGCCCGTTTATTACCTAATAAACAGACGAATTAGGGTTTACAAAATTATAACTCACTTAATTTTGACTCATTTACAATTCAATTCGTTTATGACTGGGTTAGTTTACGACCCATGCGTAAACCTATTTAGCCACCCTTACCCACAAGTGTTTCCTTCTTTATTTGTTTTTTTTTTTTTCTTTAACATGCATCTTTTAACCCCACTCTTCCATTTAATTTCTCCCATCCCCAGCTGAAGGTTCCATTGCCACCCATATATATAAAAAAAAATTAAAGATTAAATGGTATAGATAATAAAAATATGATCACTATTATTTTATTATAATTTATACCAAATATGTATAAATGTGTGTATATAAAAAGTAAATGACATGCACTTAAATTTTTATGTCATAATTTAAAAATTAATAACTGTATTTATTTCTATTATTTTGTTTAAATTTCTTTTGATAAAGAAAAAGAGAAATTATAGTTAGAACTTATTAGAAGTATGTTAAAAATCAAGTTAAAAGTAAATATACAATACAAATTTTTTTGTCGGATAGTACAAAATCTAATAAAAAATTTTAAAAGTTAAGAGTTACTAAGGCCAATATATAGACTAGGTACACAGATGCATGTAACAATTTGTTAATTCTTAAAAAAAAAAAATCTTAGAGAATAAAAAGTGACAAAAATATTCGTCATAAAAGTATATTAATTTTATTTCAAAGATTTTATTAGAAAGAGAATTTTTAGTGTCGTAGCGTCCCGAAAAAGAGTTCGGAATAATGAGAAAAAATAATAGTAAATGTTCAATAGAGTTGTCACTAACCTGTTATTTTTTTCAGACACAGTTAGTTCACCTGATTACTGCTTGTTGATTGGTCTTTAAACTAAACCTACGTCAAAGAACTAGTAGTCTTAATCTGCATTTACCAAAGTTGAAATTGGGAGTTCAACTATACAAGGGGAAGGTACTAGTACCCCATATCCACCTATTCTATGAACGGTACCTAATTAATCATGAATTATCCTTAAACTGAATCTGATAGTTTTAAATTAATTCCTTAAAAAAATAAATATTAAAATTTTAAAAGAAAATGTGAAATAAGATGCGATTTATGAATGTCTAATAAGACCTCCAAAGATGAGAATCTTATTAGATAAACCACCCTCAGAACTAATATAGGAAAGATATGAAATACCTCTTTACCATTTGTTTAATTATTAAGACACACAACACACACCAAAATAGAATATATACAGATAATATGTAGTAATCTGGGAAAAAAATTTATTATTATTATTATTAATCAATTAATTAATTAAATATTATTAAATTAAAGTAATTAAATAAATACTATGATAGATATATAGTGTGTGTATATATATATATATATAATATTAATATAAATATATGTTTACCTAATGGAAGTCTCATAAGGACATTTCAATTTGGATTTTAGCGATGCTCCCTTTCTCTCTCCTATTCTTGTCTCTCTCCTTAAGCATTCCCCCTCTCTCTCTCTCCTTTTCTCCTCATTTTCTCAGCAAATTTTCAACTAATTGGAAAACAGAAAATACCCTTGGGTTCCATTCTCTGCCACCGACATTTTAACCAAGGTGGATTTATCGTAAAAATGTCGTAGGTACCACTCCTGGGATAAGGTAAACTCACTCTCTCTCTTCAATTTCTCCCCAATCTTTAGGCAAATTGACGATCAGAAGCCATCACGATGATCTAGGAGCGTTTCTCTACAAGTCAAAACTGACCTTTTCAGGCACCATTCCAAGGTTAGGATAAGATTTAGGAAATTAAGTAAATTTGATGTTTTTGGGAGTTTAATCACTTCTTTAGAGTTTGTGGGCATAAGAAATGTTAAAAAAGTATTTTACCTAGGGTTGAGTTAATTAAATTAGGATTTATGAATTCAAGATTCATGTGAGCGCCGCAGACATAGTTTTGAGATCCCTACAGGCATAGCTTCAAGAAACTAGGTAAGGGGAATAAATTAACCCGATTATTTTGTAAATTCTACCAGTTAAAATGAAAATTATATGTGTATGTATATGATTATCATGCAAGTTTTGAAAGCCAACTATTTAAACTGAAGGTTTTGTGCCTAGGGTTGTGTTAATAGCTATTATTTTCAAAAATGAATCGATCAAAGTAAAGAAAAAGGTTACAAGATTTAAGTAATGGATTCTCTAAATAATTTAACTGGTTAAAATGATTGGTTGGAATTGTTTCACATTTTCTAAATTTGGCCAAGGTGGGTAGGATTAATTATCTCTATTTTTCTTACTAACGCTTATTTTGAGTATTAGATAAATTGTGGAGATAATTTAACCTATATTTTCAGTAAAGAAGATAATGAACATGAATTGATTTATTATTTCTGTAGTTATATAAATATGTGTATTATTCAAATCGTGTGGCATGAGGAAAAATGAAAATACTGTATTGAGTTATGAAATATGTATAATATGTTGAAATATTGAAATGCGTTGGGATTATATTGTATTTAGAATTTTTTAATCAGAGCAGAATATTAATGTTAAATTGCAATGTATGGTTTGAGAACTCTGGTGGACCATAGTACGCACGGTATCGTTGCGAGAGTTATGGAGAGCTTAGTGCAACCATGCATCTTAAAAAGAGTGTTGGTAGTGAATAGTTGATTGAGCTGTGAAGGGTAGAGTTCCCCCTAGAGTCTAGACCAACATGAGAAAGTCAATCAGACTAACAGACTGAAGAGTTGGGAATTGATTAACTCTGGTGGGCCGACCAGGGTTAAGTCCACCCTACAGGCCGCACAACTCATCATGGGGGGAAGCATGTTCGTTTTTATTCATCTGGAAGTGAGTTCTAAATTCATATCTGTAGATTTAACCAGAGTATAATAGAGTAGTGCATACAAATACCGAACAGTGTATATAAATACTGAATATATGAAGAAAGAGGAAGTGAAATGTGATAATAGAGTATGTGATAGGAGAATAGAGCATGTAAAAACAGAGATTATGAAGAGTTGGGTTTCACAAAGATAACCACTTAAAGAGTAAAGTAACAAAGTATTAAATGTATTAAATATAGTAGTATTATATGTATTTGGAGTAAAGTAAACTCTCTGCCCGAAAGCTTGCTGAGAAAGGCGAGTGCTATGATAAGTATCGGTTGTAGTCATATCAAGTTGCATAACGTATTACAACAGAGGGGAGCTATATGTATGAGTGTGTAATCTCTCCTATCCTAGGAAAATTTTGCTTATAAATAATTGTGTGTGTGTGTGTGTAGTAGTAGTAGTAGTAGTAGTAGTAGTAGTAGTATATGTATTTGGGGCGAAGTAAACTCTTCACCCGAGAGCTTGCTGAGAAAGGCGAGGCCTTGATAGGTATCAGTTGTAGTCATAGCAGGTTGCATAACGTATTAAAGCAAAGGAAAGCTACATGTATGGGCATATAATCTCCCCTATCCTTGGGAACTTTCGTTTATGAATAACTGTGTGTGTGTGTGTGTGTGTGTGTGTTTGTGTGTGTGTGTGTGTGGTCTGGGAATGATTTTATAACTGTGGTTAATTAACAACTAATGATATATTATATACATTAAACTCATAATAGCCACACACATTGGTACTAATCTATTTCGTCATACTAATATATGTTTCATCCATTATACAATTCATCTTTTTCATGACCTCCGCGTGATCAAGCTTAGTGAGCTTGCGGCTGGGTTTGTTGGCATAGCGTTTTTGTGAGAGGGTACAGATCTTAAATGTATTTTTGGATTTATGTTTTTAGTTTTCTGAGATGTATATATATGAATACTGGATGTTGGGAAATTTTCGGGATGTTTAAATAGAACTCTGGTATATTATTGAGTTTATTTATTTTTCCGCTGCGTGATTGAGGTTATGGTATAGACACATGTGATTGGATCACATCACATCCCGGGCCCCACTTGATGGGTTTGGGGCATGACATAATAATCAATCAAATTCATTAAATTTGAGCAAGAAAAGTCTTTAAAACATTCTCATGTTTTTTAAAGAATTTTCTAAAATTTTTCCAACATCTTTTGCAATTATCTAGGATTTTTGAAGACTTTTCCCCATTTTATTTAGTTTTGGTATTTTTATTTTCCATTTTTTTTGTTATCTGAGTCAAAATGACTCAAATAATTTTTATTTCTTTTTTTTTCTAATATTTTAATATATTTTTTCTGATTTTTTTTACTATTTTTCCTATTTTTAAAAAAAAATTTTAAAAATTTTAAAATTAAATAACATATCGACGGCTTAAGACTGGTAATACGGGTTCAATCAATTTGAACCGGATCAACGAGTTAACTTAGGTTAACTTGGATCAAACCGAGTCGACCCGATTGGGTAAGAAGGCTTCCACATTTTAGCCAGCGATGGCAACAAGTGGCACTGATATTTTATTCTTTTTATTTTATGTTTTTTAATTTACTACAACAGTGCTACGTCAGCATAATGTTATTCGCTACGTGACAAACTACAACAGGTGCTGGGCTTTTGACATGGATCGCTGACGTGACATCGATCCAACCGTTCAGAGAAAACACAACTTGAACAACCAAGATCATGTTGTATCGATCCTCGAACGTGCGGTCTTGGTTATGACAAACGATAACATGTATCCAATTAATTTTTTATTTTTTAATAAAAAATTTAATATAAAAACTTTTTTTCTTTTTTCTTTTCTTTGTTTTCCTTTCTCTCTATCTCTCTCTCTCTCTCTCTCCTCTCTCTCTCTCTCTCTCTCTCTCTCTCTCTCTCTCTCTCTCCTTCGAATCTCTCTCTCGCCCTTTCTCTTAACTCTCTATCTCGGACACTCGCTCTCTCACTAATCTCTTTCTCATTCATTTTTGATTCTTTCTCCCTTGATTTCTTTCTCTTTTCACATCCTCACTATATGTTTCTCATTTTTGCAGGTTTCCAAAAATATGAGGAAAACACAAATAGAAAGCTCTAAGCTCTCATATCCAAACCAAAGATAAGTCCTCTTTGATCTCCACTCTCTTTATTATTTTCTTTTTTTTTTTTATCTGAATTTTCTTGCATTTTATTCCTCTTTCTAGCGATCCAAATAAAGGTCTAGGTCTTGATCTAGACTTCAACCTAAGTTCAACTAAACTTGAGTTGATTTTGGGCTAAACTGACACTGGGCTTAGATTTAGGTTAAAGCTTTGGGCTGAGTTTTTTGGGCTACGAGTATATGACTTTATTAATTTAGATTTGGGTTGAATGATATTGAGCTTTATTTAAAAATCAATTGGGGCTTGGTTAAATGGGTTGGACCCAATATGGTTCTATTTGGGTTCATGGATGGGCTTAAGTTAAGGTAAATGGGTTAGTTGACCCAAGTTAATGTTGACTTGGGTCTCGGGTTCGGTAATTCGAATCCGGGTTATTAGACTCAAATGTGGGTATGAGTATCCAGATCTTGATTTTCTGGATCTGGGTCAAATACCCAAGCTGCTTGGTGAATTTTGGGAAAATTTTGAGACTTTTTCCTTTTAGATCACGTTGAATTCTACTTTAAAATTCTACCCACGTACAAATTACAAAATTTTGAACTTAAAATTCTGCAATTATCCAAGAAATTGAAAAAGAATAAAATGGAATTTAAAGAACCAACCTCGATCTGTCTTCTATCTCCTCCAATCTTCAAACCTACTACTTTGAATCCACACTACCAATGTCTTTACTGCTTCTACTCTTTAGTCTTTTGCTTTTGTCCTTCAGATCTTAAACTCTCCCAACATTTCTCTATCAAAATTTCTTCTTACTCCTTCTTCCCTAAGCAATTTTTTTTTTTTTTTTTTCTGTCTGTGTATCTATGCAGCCCTTCTGAAGCCCACTATTTATAGGTCTAGGGGATTTCTCAATTAACGTTGATTAGATCAATAAACACCTAATTGATCAATCAAATTTAATTTGAATGGACTCACATGTTTACTTTACAATTCCCACATGTTTATTTGCATATCTTATTTTTGTGCTTGTAGGTTTTAAATTAAGATGCTGACCCACTGGATTTTTGCTTCATTTTTTTTCCTTTTCTATTTTTTTTTTCAATGTAAAAATTTTCATTTTCCATGTATATTTTTTTCATTTTCCTTGTATTCAAAATTTTTTCTGTATTTTCTCATTTTATTGAATTAATGAATATTTACACGATTGTGTATAAATTCTAAAACTTGGACTAAGAAAAAAAACCCAAATGGACAATAGAATTTGGTCAAAAAAAAAAAAAAACAAATTATGCTATATAAGCCTCGGACAAAATGAGGTATCTATATTTGAGACATTAGTTACAACATTATCAACTTGATATTTGTCAGTGTCTAGAGTTTTTAAGAAGTATCAACCGCTTTAAATTACATTGAGAGTTAATGGAAATAATAAAATTAGTAAGATATCCTTTTGTTGCTAGGTTCACTTAATTTATTTTATTTCACTACAAAAAATAAGGTTATTAGTGAATGATCAAAACCGTCACTAATAAATATAAAAATCGTCACTAATATTGGTGATGAATTTATAAGTATTAGTGACGGTTTTAAATTACTTGCTATATTTGCTGTTACTACTAATTATTAGTGACAAATTTTGAAACCGTCTATTTAAATTATAAAAAGTAAGCTTTGAAACACTATGATCTATTTAAATTTATATACACACACACACACATACATACATGCATACATATATACATATATACATACATACATACATAAAGATCTTTATTTTGACTACATTTTATGCATGCTTTTGATCTTCGTTTCCCTAATTAGGTCTTAAGTTGGGAGTTTAACGTTATTAGATCTTCAGTTAAGGAGTTGGGAAGCTCTTGTATTACTTGTAGGCTATAGTGTTTGAAAGATTTATTTGGGAGGAGGTTAAGAAGGCGTTGGAATTTAACAAAATTTCAGCAGTATGCCGTCTGTAAATAGAATATTTCCCAAACCTGCAAGTCACAAAAGTTCTTCCTAGGTTTAGCTAAGCCAGCAGCAGTAGTACACAACCTATGGTCTGTCTGCGCATATATGAAATTGTAGAAAAAATAAATCAAGTCCTAATGACACAAGCAACACAGTTCCAGTATCTCCCAACAATTCACAATTCAACATATGAATAGAATTAAACAAGCAACAGAACTACCAGCATGCAGTTCAAACTAAGTTTTACATACCTTCTAACGAGAGGAGCCACCTGCATCATTTGGTCGAGATTGACACATCATTTGTTCGAACTTTGCTTAATTGCCTGTTTAGAATTGCGAGCGTAGCTTTAATGTTGGGCACCTTGTCTTTCAAACTCTAGTTCTCCACTGACGTTAGACACCATGTCTTTCAATTGCTGGTTCTCCATTTCCATTGTATGCATCAGTTGAACCATCTCCTCTGCCTAAGACTTAGCGTCTCCATATTTGATTAGATCTCTCACTAGACCATGGATATCACATCAAGCTGAGAAGTTTACAACACCCCAATGTTCAATCTTTACTTGCTCCACTAGTTTCTAAAACAAAACACAAAGAATTTTGTGAGATCTTTCAAACTAAGATCCTAACATCACAATGTACAAGAAGAAGCACCTTATTGTTACGAGGATGAGCCACTGTCTGTAAATTGGATATTTTCCCATAAAACCTATGCCTGAAACCTAGTTGCTTTAAGCAAATAAATCATTTCAATCATGCAACAGCCTAAATCCATTACTAGCATGCAATTCACAATATACTGCATCAGCCATGCAGTTGGCGTTCAACACAAGCATGTATTCCAGCTTGCGATTTCTACAATTCATATAACATAATACCATCGTCTCTTATATTGCATAAAACATAATAATAAAATGTACAATTCCTTTCATTTCTCCACATTTGATTAGATCTCTCACAAGACCACGGATAACATCAAGCTGAGAAGTTCACAACACCCCAACATTCAATCTTTACTAGCTCCACTAGTTTTTAAAACAAAGCACAAAGCATTTTGTGAGATCAGTTGAACTAAGATCCTAACATCACAATGTACAAGAAGAAGCACCTTGTTGTTGCAAGGAGGAACCACCATCTGTAAATTGAACATTTTCCCATAAAACTTGTACCTAAAACCTGGATGTTTTAAGAAAATAAATAATTTCAATGGGTGGCGCAGCAAAACGTGCCGCGGGAAACTACACATCCTCAAGAGTCACCCTTGGTGCTGTCATCTCATCCGAAATCCGTTCATGCTCACTTAGGGCCGCTCAACGCCTAGAAGAAGAGTCTCCCCTTGGCAGGTCCTGGAACCTCTGTTGCTTGGTAGGGCATCATGGCAGGTGGCCGTGCTTTGAGGAATCCAAAGGTTTCGTTCGCGGAGGCATTGGCCAGGAAAGATGAAGCCCTAAGATTTATGTTGAAAACAAAATTTTTTTCAGAGGGGCATACTTAACAATAACATTACGAGAAAATATTCACCCATACTTATTAAAACATGTGTGGATGTGGTCAAGTGATCAATTGTGGCCAGCTCAAATATAAACATGCTATTTGTGGTTCCAAGAACATTACTCATCTCATTTGGTGTTTATATAGTTATATACTTCAACATTTATTATCTTATATTTTGGAAAAAATTTTAACAAAATTTCGGCAGCATGCCGACTGTAAAGTGAACATTTTCAAAAAAAATATTTTACCTGAAAAAGAAAGATATATATATAAAAGAGCATGCGAGAACATAGATTCACTACTAGCATGCAATACACAAATCTGCATCAGCCATGCAGAAGGCATATTCACAACTAGTATGACAACTCAATCCAGTATTTTACAAGAGATGCCATATAATTCAGACTAAGCAAATTAAAGAATTCAGGAGATTTACTTCACATGGCAATTAATTCTTGTCTTTTCACTGGTCTTTTATACATTGTAGTTCTGAAGATTTATTGCAATCAATTTTAAAATAAATTATTGTCATTAAATATAACAACCTACAACAAAAGAACAAACAGTAATTAATTTGCCAGTTTACTTCATATGACATTTAGTTCTTGGCCTTTCATGTATTCCAGTAGTTCAATAGAAAAAAATTATCTCTTACAAATAATCATGAACATATAAGAGCAGCTTACCTATCTCAGCCTGAAGTAGAGTTTTCACTTCCAAAAACAAGCCCAACAACCCCCTGCATAATAATAAGTAACTCGGTCACATATTAATGCAACATGTATGACATAAAGTCATAAAAGACAGCTACGACACTATCTCAAATGAATGCACAAATTTTAGTAGTAGAAGATTAGAAGGGGAAAGACATCAAAGTGCCCAGCCCACACTATACACTTATAATGAATTTAACATGCATACACCAAGGCCTAACCTAACAACATTTCCAGGACTTATCACGCAAGTTAGGTATTATGAATCTCCATGCTCCAACTTGAGGGGGAGTATTAGAGAAATATCTACACTTTCCATTTTTCAATTATTGTATAGTTATTATTATAGAGTAGATATTTAGGTGTAATTTGGAAGCTTGTTCCTTGACTCATGAGAAATGAGAAATAGAAAATTTTCGGCTAGAAAATTGATCCAACACAATGAATTAAGGAGAATTTTGCTCAAACCATTCAAAATTTTTTTGAGGATATGCCTTTTTGAAAATTCCATTGAAACTTGATTTCTCATTACTGTTTGTCATAAAGTGCACTCCAAAGTTCTAATACTTGATGAATTGAATAATGAGTCATAAGTGTAAAAATATGGGTTTCCTATCAATTTATGTTCAATGGGCTAAGTATTATATTTTTATTTAACCTAGTTAACTACAAATTTATTAGAAATTCTAAGTCAAAGCAATGTTCACAAAATTAGTAGGCTTTTGTTTGGGAAACTAGCAATCCATGAATAAGAATATACATAGAGGAGGTGGTTGCACCCGACTTTGTTTGAAAAAAGTAAATTTTTTTTTTCAAAAAATAAAAAAGGAAGAAGAAAAATATAATTCAAATAAAAAAAATTAAAAAATCTTGGTGTGTGGACCCACATGTCTAGGCCAAAGTTAATGACGTCGTTTTGAAACTAGTTCAATGCTTTGACAGTGATGAAATTTTTATTTGTTCTGATGCAACAAGGATGATCGATCTTCGGATTTGTCAAGATGCAGCAGGGACCTCCACTTGATGCAAAGAGTTCACAGGTTAAGCAAAGTCAGAGTGTAGAGGTAGAGATTGTTGAGGAGAGTAAGGTAGGGACTTTTCGGATGGCCAACAGTGATGCGATGGAGACCAGGGATTCGTTAGATTCAGATTCCTTTAGAAAATTTTAGTTCATGAGATGTACTTACTCATGATTCTAATTAATAATTTTTTAAAATTTTTGCATGGATAGATAACTTAGTTAAAAATTAGTAAAAATAATAATACTTACAAACATATTAAAACAATCTTCATAAACGTTTAACACATATACTTTGACCCCTCCTTAATATAATTTCTGAGTCCGTCACTATCAAGGAGCATATATTCAATACCAAACACATTAATTTTATCACTTTTTTTTTTTGGCAAAAGGAGCAAGAACAAATTAAATAAATAAAAATTAATGATTTGAAAATTTCATTTTGATTTTTGCAAGAAAAAAAAAAACAAATATAAAGAGAGTCCAAAAAATAAATATTTCAATCAAAGAAGAATCAGAGTATACTTACTTCTGTGGAAACAAGGCTCGCGATCAGAACACCCGCAGCTGATCAACGCCCCCAGTTGAAGGCGCTCCACCCACTAGCCTAGTAGCTTGCACCCCCACTAACTCCGACCGAAGCCCCAACCTTTTCGCTCGCATTGCCCTCCTCACGTACCAAAATTACACCGCTGGCCTCCGGCGGTTGATCTCCTCAGCGAAGGTGATGGGGACGAATTCGGACCCTCAGCGGCGGCGACAAAGAGAGAGAGAGAGAGAGAGAGAGAGAGAGAGAGAGAGGAGAGAGAGAGAGAGAGAGAGAGAGAGAAATGAGGGGGATTGGAGGGAAAGTAGTGAGATTGGGGGAACCTGCGTGCGGCTTTTTGTTAGACTATTAGTGACGAATCTCCAAATTCATCACCAATACTATGAAATTTAAGAAGTAATAATGACGGTTCCCAAATCCGTCATTAATAAGAGGATAATAGTGACGAATCTACAAATTCGTCACTAATACTATGAAATAAATTTTTTTTCATTTTTTTTAAATAGAAGTATGAGTGATAATTCTAAAACTGTCACTAATAAGGAGATAATAGTGACGAATCTTTAAGTTTGTCACTAATATTGTGAAATAATTTTTTTAAAAAATAAAAGAAGTATTCACTAATAATGGGCTAATAGTGATGAGTCTCCAAATTCGTCACTAATACTATGAAATAAAATTTTTTTTAATTCTTTTTTAAATAAAAAAAGTATTAGTAACGGTTTCCAAATCCGTCACTTATTATGGGTTAATAGTGACGAATCTTCAAATTCGTCATTAATATTGTGAAATAATTTTTTTTTTAAATAAAAAAAGTATTAGTGACGGTTCCCAAATTCGTCACTAATAACGGGTTAATATTGACAAATCTCCAAATTTGTCACTAATACTATAAAATAAATTTTTTTTATTTTTTTAAAATAAAAGAAATATTAGTGACGGTTCCCAAATCCGTCACTAATAAGGAGATAATAGTGACGAATCTCCAAATTCTTCACTAATATTATGAAATAAAATTTTTTCATTTTTTTTAAAATAATAGTAGTGACGGTTATTTAATCGTCACTAATAATTGTCATTTAGTGACAGATTTAATTCGTCACTAATACAGCATAAATTGTCATTAATATTTTTCTAAGATAATTTCTATGCAAAAAACGTTTTCTTGCAATATTTTTCAATTTATAGCGATGAAATTGAATCCGCCACTAATAGTTTTGTCACTAAAATCCAATTTTTTTTGTAATGATTATCGCTATTTCTAAAATTGTAATCAAATGAGAGCTTCTTTTTTTTTTTTTTCTAATTATGAATTTTGTCAAAATCAAACCTGCAATAAATTAAAGATATGGTGGTTATATTGTGAATTATTTTATCATACATAGTAAGAAAGAAATTTGTGTAAAATTTTTATACTAATTCAATAATTTATGACTTTTGTGCTACAAGAGAGGCGACAAACACAATTCTAGGATCATTACTCAAGTTACATTATTGATCTGTATTTGATTTTTGAAATTTCTTTCTGTATATGTCGTACTCATAGTGGCATGTGTACATATAATTTTATTTTTCTTTTATAGTTCATGAGATGTACTTATGATTCTAATTAATGATTTTTTTTTAAATTTTTGCACGGATAGATAACTTGATAAAAATTAGTAAAAATCATAATACTTACAAACATATTTAAAAAAAATACTTTGACCCCTCCTTAATATAATTTCTGAATCCACCACTATCAAGGAGCATATATTCAATACCAAACATATTAATATTATCACGTATTTCTTCATTTTCTTTTATTTTTATTTTTTGCAAAAGAAGCAAGAACAAAAGAACTCGTATGGTTTCTTTATTCCCACGTAGAGAAAGTTATGGTCTCCACGGAATCCAAACCAGGCGATAGTCAAATGTTAATCATGAAAATTAATTATTGAAAGAAACAAATATGACTACTAAATAGCAAGTAGGAAGGCAAAAAAAAGATGCTTTTATCGTAGTTAAGTTGGAAAAGTTCCTGCCAAATAATAACAAGGTACGATAGCAACAGTAATAACTTGTATGTAGGTTTGTGAGTAACGATGAAGTCATTGTCCTAACCATGTGGGTTTCGTTGACTTCATTGAATTTGAGATGAAATATAGATACTCTCAATAATATTAATAGTATTATGAAGTGGGCAGATCAATCAATATTGCACATATAGTAGAGGAAGATATAGAAGGTATTAAAAAGAACTCACGATATATCATGACTCACAGTAGGAGACATACCATTGAAAATATTTAGTGGTTGCACAATGTTAAATTACATTAATAAAGAAAATGATTAATGTTTTTAAAATCATCCCATAAATTTGTAATTTCATTTTTTTAACTAGCAGTAATAATATTTGAATAAATAATTCTCAAAATTACTAAAAATAAATGAGTCAATTTATAACATAATAAATATAAAATAGTGAATGAAATTATTTATGGAATACTAACTATTAAGATATTTAATTTTTCTTAAAACAATCTAACAATGCCCTCTAAATACTTTTTAAAAATAAATAAAAACGAAAAAAATAATCAGATAGGTTGTACTTCGCTATGGTGTAGGTTTCTTCTAACTTGAACCCATATTTAGTGTCGCCCGTTGTCATTTGAGAAAGTTGTAATGGACTAAAGCCTTAAATTAGGGTTTTATATGTCAAATACATGGCTAATTTTTGCATAGTACCGTTAATGGTTATGTACTCTTACATATCTTGATTCTCATAGTACTTTTTTGCCTCAATCTCATTCATGTAAAGGTTTTCTTAAATATCACACAGAGAGCTATCACAATAGAGATAAGAAGAAAATACTATATTTATGTATAAATACTGTTACATGTTATTCCTATCTAAACTTTTTTCGTGAATAGGGGTGTCATCGATTCAATTTGTTTTGATTTTATCCAAAATAAAAAAGGATCGAATTTTTAATTTATAAAAAAAAAAAAAAAAAAAGAATCAAAAGTCAACAGTTTGATAGAACTAAACCATGAGTTTAATCGATTGATTCAGTTATTTATTGATTTTTTCAGTTTTTAAATTGGTCCAACTAAATTAAATATGTATATATGGTTTGTGCAGTATGTAATGGAGTTATTAATGGGCTATTGTCTAAGGCTAAATAAATGAGCCCACAAGTTGTAGTTGGGCTGAAGCCCATGAGCCCATAAGTTAAATAGGGTGGAGTGAGACAAATATAAAGGCAACTGCAAGGGGCAAAATGGGCATAGGGGGAAAGCATCTCTCCCTCGTCCTATAATAAAAAGTGATACATCAGTTTTGGCCACCCCTTCTAATTTGTTGTACAATACCATATTTTTTTATGAAAATAAAACTAATAAATTTAAAAAAAAAAAAACTACAGAGAAAAACTCAACTTAAAAATAAAAATATTAATAAATTATGGTTATATAAATATATACATATATAGAAATATAAAATAACATCTATATTTTGAATTTTGATTTGGTTTTCTTGTAAAATTGAGATCGAAAATAAAATTTGATTTTTCCGAAAAAAAAAAATGAAGCCAATAACTAAAATAAAAAAAAAAACTAAATTATAAAAATTTTAATTTTCAATCAAAATTTTAACTTTTTAGCAATTTCAATACACACCTACTCTAGAGATCTACAATCATAGAGGTTGAATTACTCAGCTCGGTGATTTCCTTCAGTGGATTGAGCCCCCCTCCTCAATGAAGGATCTAACATATATAATTTCTATATTAACTAATTTATATTATGAGTGAGTTCAATTTTTATTTATATTGTACACAAAAACAAATTCAAGATAGAAATTACATTCAAAATGCTAACCCAAGGCTTCTAAACTTGTTCTAGTATGAGTATTGGTATTGGTATTGGTATTACTATTGGTATCATTTAGCAAGGAATCAAAGTATTTGATCTTTAGTGAAAATTATTTTCAAATACTTTACATTTTTAGTTCATCATTCAAGTGCTTATTTTCTCTCTTGCTCTCTAAATCTTAGAGAACCTTTAGTTACTCCTTTGAACTTCATTCTTATTCCTTTGAACATGGGAAACACGTTGACGACCTGTAGAAACTTGATCACAAACTGAAATTAGGATGTATTTCCAAGAGGGGGGTGAATTGGGTTATTTAAAAATTATTTACGGAATTCTTAGTTACTTTAACTCTTTCCAATACAAACACAATTTTATCATCCAATATATATATAAATATATATGCAGCAATCAAACTATATCAATAAGGAGTCTTTAGATTTGATTGTAAAAATTAATACGCAATCTGAATTTACAATATGAAATACCACATTCAGTTAAACACTTGTTCGGAATATAACTTTCAACTTGAATCAAGAAGGTTCACAACAATGTACTCAAGAATAAATTCAGTGATTCAATTCAAACCTCAATTAGATATTCGATATTAAGATCTGATTTTCAACAACAAAAATATTTTCTTTCAAAAACGATTTTTGTAAGTCACTTGTTCAACTTCAGCACGTATGTTTAAATCTAAAAATCGATTTACAAATATTATTTCTCAGATTATTTACTTACAAATTCAGAGCTGTATGATTATCTAAATTTTTAATTTAACAACTCAACCATATAGTTGATACAAGTTTAATCACAACTGATATATATTTGATCTCAAATATATGTTCATCTAGTTCAAAATATTCAACAAGGTTCTTCTTTTCAACAAGTTCTTAAATATTCAACATAATCTCAAATATTTACCAAGATTCGATATTCAGCACTATTCAATAATCAATAAGATGATAATGAAAAAATATTCAAGCACGCAGATTATATCTTGCAGAAAGTAAAAAGAGTAGGGAAGAAGCTGAACACCATTGTTTTTACAAGGTTCGGCCGCAGCCTACGTCCTTGCCCCAAGCAACCCGCTGTGAGGATTTCCTTTCCAACTTCGTTACCAGGTGAAGTTATAACCTCTCTCCCTCAAAGGTGGAGTTCGCCTCTCTAATGAGAATCCTCTCTCGCTAGGCAACGATTCAATACCTGAACCATCAAACAATACAACAAATACCAAAAATTGCTTGTACAAGATAAACGCTCCTCGAATGAGCAGATTAGTACACGTTAGATTCAAAACAATACTTCAAATAAACAATATAAAAGTTGAAACTCGAAAGTATATCACCAGAACTGATTCAAATGTGTGAGATTTGAAAGATTAAATCAGTTTTTGAGAGTATTCGTAGAGAACACAACAGTAGTATAACCAAAGAGTTTTTCAAAGTATAAACGTGTCGTTCTCTTTTCTTTTTAAATTTTTCGTTACCCTAATGTGTGAGAATAAGACGTTTATATAGTCCATTAGGGTTTTAAAAAGTTTCCTTAAGGTTTTATATTAATTTGGAAACCATTCATGCAAGATATGGAAACAAGATTAGCGTTGTAACTCGTTTAAACATATGCATTAGTCGGCTGTCCTCGTAGGGTCAGTCGCCTGTGCACTTTTAAAATTAGTGTATTCTGAAAGTCAGAATGGGGTTAGTCAACTATGCCTGATAGGTTAGTCGCATATGCTTATTCTGTTTGTATATTTTCAAAATAGTAGCACCACAGTCACCTAATTATTTATCATCAGTTGCCTGTCCTTTCAGCAAACCTCATTTTTCATTATTTTTGGTTCCAAACTTAATTCATATATTGGAAAAATTAATTTGGACTTTGAGAAAATATTTTTCATGTATAAAATCAGGTATCTAAGTTCAATGACATATGCTATGAGCTTCAATCAATCAATATTGAGTTTTGAAGTACTTACATGAGACTTTCATATGATTTTCCCATCTACGTTCCTAAGTCTTCATGTTGTGAAGCTTCCAATATGTCTTCTGAGTTTTTTGCACTGCTTCAACGAGTTTCATGTCTCATATAACTTGAATTCTTCATGATTATCATGTCTCATAGCCTTAAGTGTGATTTTTCATTCAAACTCTTCAAGCACATCCACTTGAAGTCTTAAGATCACTTAAGTCTTGAAACTCAAAACTTGCATAGGCATGTTAAGTAACCTTAATTTGTTATCATCAAAACGAGATTAAGTCTTGTTAGGCCACCACGAACAAAGTAGAAGTCGATGGCGATGTGTTTCATATGAGAATGGAAGACTGGATTGGCACAGACATAAGTAGCACTCACGTTGTCATAGTAAATGATCAGAGTAGGGGATACAAGTACACGTAGCTCTTGAAGAAAATTCATTACCCAATTTACTTCAGTTGTAGTAGAGGCGATGGCTCAGTATTTGGCCTTGGTGGAAGAGCGAGGGACAGTCTTTTGATTTTTAAAACTCCAAAAGATGGGATTGGCGCCAAGAAAAAGAACATAAGTAGAGATTGAAGTTTGATCATTAGGATCACTAGCCTAATCGACATCCACAAATGCATGAAATGTCTGAGGTGAGTTTGTGCGAAGCATGATGCCATAGTCAAGAGTTCCAACTAGATAGCACAGCAAGCATTTAACTGCAGACCAATAAAGGGTGGAAGGAGAATGCATGAACTGAGACAACTTGTTAATGGCAAAAGGCACGTCAGGACGTGTAAAGGAGAGATATTATAATGACCTAAGTGTTTGGCGATACAAGGTAGCATCAGTTGATGGAGAACCATCAGACAATGTTAGACCTTCAGTAGTTGCAATATGGGTAAAGACTGTTGGCCTAACAAGGCTTAATCTCGTTTTAATGATAACAAATCAAGGTTACTTAATGTGTTTGTTGCTGATGCCAAAAAGGGGGAGAATGCTTATGAGCAAAATGTTAATGACTAAAAGGGGAAAGTTTTTTTAGGGGCAAATAATATAGGGGTAAAAAATCCAAACTTGTACTTTAACGCAAAAATTTAAAGGCATGATTATTTGTAATATCTTCTTTCTTGAATATGCTTAAGCTTTACTGTTTATATTTTTCATTATGCATATTCTTGGGGGGAGCTTCTTCAGGCTGTACCCATTTTTCTCTGGTGCTTTTGTCATCATCAAAAAGGGGGAGATTGTTGATTTTTTGAGTCTGATTCCTGTTTTGATGCTAACAAAGCACATGTTTCTTATGTGTGTTTTTAGCATGTGAACATGTCCATTAATTTAACACACATATAAGGAAACGGAGATAGAAGCTTGCAGGACTTAAAGCCTATACGATCATGCACATTCCATGAAGTCAGAAAAGCAAAGAAGAAGATAAAGAAGACATTTGATTTTAATTGTAATTGCATTCAATTTTTATTATTTGGTCTGTAATAATGTATGCATCTGCATGATATGATTGATTACTCAAAGGCCATAGACTGAACATAGGGACCAAACCTTTTACCTAAAGCCTTTTAAAAAATTGCCTAAATCCTACAAAGGTATTCGAATAACTTTAGGTTCAAATTGAGGGTAAAATATTAAAATTTTAATGTCTTCGGTCGACTAGAGCATTCATGTTTTACATCCATCAGTTGACCAACCGCATTGTTTGCCCAAAGTCAAAATTTGACTAAGGCTCAGTCGACCGACCCAATTTTGAAAGTAGTGTTCATGGCTGACTAGCCTTTAAAAATTTGACTTGCCACCGTCCTAGGTCGACCGACCTCTTAGTTCAAAATTGACATGATCGACCAAACCACATGAGTAGCCAACCAGTCTTTTGCCTTGGTCGACTGAACCTACAAAGGTTTCGGTGTCACCTTCAATCAGTCGACCGACTCGTTCCTTGGTCAACCGAGCTTGTTTGAAAATTTAAATCTTTGACTTGAATGGTCGACCGACAAACCCCTTGGTCGACCGAACCTCTTGGGTTAGAAATTTTTTAACCTCTTAAAGACGTTTAATTTTTCAATTAAAGAATTTCAAAATACCGAGAGTGTCCCTCAATGGTCAAGATTTCCATAACTCTATATATATCCCTTCCATAAGTTTAACTAGCAACTTTGATTAGCTTTAAATTTTCTCAAAACTTTTCTTAATCAAATTTCCCCCAAACACATTTTTATTGCAAAAATATTTTGTTGGGGCAAAATTTTTATTCTCTCCAACTCTCTTTCACTCATTCTTTGAAATATTTTTGGAAGAGAGCATTTTTATTGGGCATTTATTTTTGATTGTGTTTATTGCAAAAACAAATGTTTTGAGCATAAATCCTATCTCCTCCAAACATCTTTTTTAAAAATATTTTTGGAGAAAATTTTTATGATATTTAGATCTTTGAAGAATTTTTATGATATTTAGATCTTTGAAGCTCTTATTGCATATGTCACTCAACATCAAAGATCATACATTTTTTGTTTTTGCAGAACTCATCTTAAGAGCAAAACTCTAGGTTCTCTTACATTTTTATTAAAATATATTTTTGGAGATTTTTTATTAGGGTTCAAATCTTTAAGTGTTTATCATATACATTCTTTGAAAGATTGAAAATATTATTTTGAAAAAAAACACCATTAATCTCTAAGCATACTTCATATCATAAGAGAGTGCATTTTTAGAACTTAAACGTGTACATATTTATTTGTATTTTCAGAAGGATTTAATATGTACAAAATATTTTAATTATGTACCGGTTAGGTTTAGCCCATAAATTGAACTGGTGAGTCTATGCCCCGTAAAGGAGACCGATTTGGTTCAACCCGAAAATTGAACTGGGGAGTCTCCGCCCCGTAAGGGAGACCAGTTGGGCTCAGTATGGTAATTGAGATGGGTTTTGGCACCGCCCGTAAGGTATGGCTAGGTTATAGCTCCACCCAGTAATAGTAGTTAGGGTTTACTTTGCCCCGTAAGGAAATGTTGTAAATGGTTTCTGCTCTGCCCGTTTAAGTGAATAGTGATAGTGGAATCCATGGGATGTATGCCCAAGGCAGGAATGTAGGCTGGTTTGTCCGAACTTCGATAACAAATATCGTGTATCTCTCTCTCCTAATCTCATTTATTTTCTGCACCTTAATTTTCATATGTGTATGCATGTTTATTTACAGTTATAATTATTTGCATGCACACATTTGAATTAAATGAGATATGTTACATGTGTATGTATGGACTCATGGCTTAATCACTTTACATACGCACTTTAATTAAAATGGGATATGATGTGGTTTCAGTATGCTAATATTCAATTTTTTGTGAATGTCATATTGATTTCAAATATTAGCATACTTGATTCATTGGGGGAATTTGTGAATGCTTAGACAGACCCTAGGTAGTGTAATACTGGCTGCGATCTGGATTGAACCTAGGTGAAAGTTTTAATACCCAATTCACCCCCTCTCTTAGGATCACACCAATTACATCAACTCCCAATCTATTATTCTCCGAATCAAAATTCCATGACGTTCGCTAGCGCAGCCGTCGACGATTTGAAGCTGAGAAGAACACCCACAACACTGCCTGAAACCATCGGTGGTTACACCCAAACAATCAATGGTTTGCCCTCAATTTTGCAATTCTGCAATTCTCTCTTTGTCCCTCGCTTCACAGTACTTTCCCCAGTACATGTGTTCCACTCAAAATATGAGGCACAACCCCAACAATCTCGACCTTGGCAAATATTCACCACTTAGGAAAAATCCGAAAACATAACCCCGCTACTCCACTCGGGTTAGTAGATTGGGACCCACTTCCCATCTAACACTTAGAGATGTAAACTAAGTCTAAGCAATGCTTGAACTTGACTGTGGTAACATGAACTCCACCTAGCTGAACACCTAACTCCTTGAACGATCCTTTAAACCACAATTCTACCTTGGCAGCCTCAACCACTGCCAAGAATTTCGATCCAGTTATAACTAGCGTAACCTGAGATTATACCCTAGACTTCCAACAATTAGACCTTCCAACAACGTACCCCGTTGAAAGCCTCCTGTCATCCAAGTCCCCTATGTAGCCTCCATCTACGAACCTTACAACTGGAAAACCCTCTGTTGCCCGCCGAAGTACCCAACTGCACTAGCATAGGAAACCTTTGACACGACCTGAACATCACTGTCCGTCCTTGAGTACTGAGTGGTAGACTGTTTACTTAAATTTGCCAACAGTGTACCGGTGACTAGTTTAACATTAAATATGCTAAACCTCTCCAACAACTGATCCACAAAACCACCCTGAGATAACCATAATCTCCATGTAGTTTTGTCCACACAGCCACCCTGAGATAACATCAATCTCCCTACAACTTTATCCTTGAGAATCTCTAACCCAAGAATACTATTGGCAGCACCCAAAACCTTCATGTCAACTTCCTTTCTTAACATAGTCCCTAACTGATTTACTTCAATCAGAACCTTCCCAGCAATCGACATGTCACTCATATAAAACAACAAAATATTTGCCCACTTGCACCCTATTTTCCTCTCCCCCTCTAAGAGCTCTATCAACCCCTACATCAAATTCTTATACAGTAACTCCATCTCCTCCACCATGACACTTGTCTACTTACCCTTATCTTGGTTGTGCACATCCTCTTGAAAGGTAGTAGGATCCTTCCTGGTAGTAATGGATGTGTAAGACATTAGATCTTTATGCCTAGGTAGTAGCCAATTAGTGCCTCTGAGCCCATTGTGATCTTACTAGTCTCCTGAGCTTGAACTCCTTGCATTATGACCAATGTCATCTCTGCCCTGAGTCTATAATTCCACCTGCATCACAATCTCCTTTCTGCTCCAGTTTATACTGTGATACTATAAGTCTCCTGAATTAGAACTCCTTACACTTATGCCTTGAGTCTCGAACTCCACCTGCACAACATGCTCATTACTACTACTATAACTTTCTAGCACTTGTTTCTCTTTATCTACCTGAGTACGCTATCCCATGGCTCCCACCAATCGCCACCTTGTTTGGCATTAGATCACCCAACTTGAATCCATCTTTCTTATATACCAGAAAAATGTATTGTGCGGACATCACACCAAGCCTGGATCCCACCTCACTAGAAATATGCATGGTTGGACCTTCAAACTCTCTCAAACTAGAGAAGTATACCGCATAACCCATCCAAGCCTCTCTTGCAACTCTCCCATCTAGTGATACCTTTGGCTATTGATTAACCAAGAAACACCCCATACTTGTTGACTTTACCAAAAAGTCCCTTGCTAGCACTGCATACACCATGCCTTGCTCAAAAAGCTCCTTGAACTCCAGTGTACTCACCTCCAATATCTTTCCTGAGGAACTCTCTCCCGGTCTAGCACTCCACCTTAGCCATAAGTTATACCTAGCAAACATCTCCAACTTATGCCACATGAGATATCCCTAGACCTTTCGTGATATCCTCACAAAATAGCCATGTCCAACTCGTGATGCTACCCTCAACGGTCTCCAAATATCCATAACAATGTAATTAATAATACCCTCCATTTTGTGTGTGGTTGTATTACACAAAATGGTATTATCCGACTCAGAACTCTCAGCTCCAGCTCCACCTACAACTGTGTTATCCTGCAATGTATAGAGATTCCTTGCTATCCTCTGTCCCTTCATCACCATCAAGATGCCATCACACACCATCATCGTCCCACCTTCAGACTTGTAACTATACTTGTTTCAATCCAAAGTACCCAATAATATCACATTATTTCGTAGATCAAGCACATGTCTTACCCCACACAACGTCTTTACCATACCATCGTACATCTTGATCCTAATGTCCCTTATTCCGATAACTTTGCAAATCACACTGTTTCCCATAAGAACGGAATCAAAAATCACCAATCTGTAAGAGGCTAGGCTTTGTTGGGAATCATTTTAAAAGAACACCTCGAGTCTAGGACCCAAGAACCCGTGAGGCGTTCTAAACCTGATGAAATAGAAAGCATCTCACAATCACTCCTCCCCTAGTCTCCTTCTTACACTAAATTCGCGGACTTTGATGAACCCTCTTGAGTTTTTCCTTTCCCTAAGTTAGCGTCATAACCAGATTCTCGTGTGTAGGCGACATAGGTAGGGAATTCAGCAGCATCAACGCTTTGTCCTCTTCCTCGAACTTCACATCAACTCCTCCAAGATCACTAATGATCTAATTAAATGTGTTGATGTGCTGAGTCAAGTCCGAACCCTCTACCATCTTAAGCCAATATTTTTTTTTTCTTAAGATACAACTTGTTCATCAATGACTTGGACATGTACCAGCGCTCTAGTTTTAGCTAAACTGCTGCCGGTGATTCCTCATCCATGACGTGATACAACACATCATCACCCAAACATAACCTAATAATGGACACAACTCTTACTTCTAACTCCTTTCAACTTACGTCGTCCATGCCTTCCGACTTCTTTTCGTATAGACCCTTCAACATACCTTGGTGCACCAGAATGTCCTTTGCCCTAGTCTGCCAAAGCCCGAAGTTCCCTATTCCATCCAACTTACCAACCTCAAACCTTGCTGTTAGCTTTACCGTGAACCCAAGAGGGGGGGTGAATTGGTATTTTTAAATTTTATCTTCTAGGTATTCCTCCTAACAGCAGTATGTTCACAAGCCTAGGGTCAATCTAGTGCAAATAATGTAAATATACCAGAAATTAAATAAAGCAGTTTAAACAATCATTCAAGCACCAGAAAGTAGTAAAGAGAAGATGACACGCAGATATGTTATCGAGGTTCGGCCAACTGCCTACGTCCCCGCCTTGGCTAACCAGCACAAGGATTATCACAATACCTTGCTCACTTAAACGGGTGGAGCGGCACCTATACAAACCAGGTCAAATTACCACAAGGCTGACCTCAACCTTTACAACAATCCTTACCGGGCTGGATTACCGCCCCCTCAGGCCACGCCTGGAATCTCTCAGATTTACAATCAAAGGTACAATACAAGAGTGCTTTCACGTAAAGCAGATTTGTACCACAAATGCACACACACACAAACACCACAGATGATTTAATAATGTAAGCTCTGTGTGGTCTAAGTATTTCAACTCTCAACAATGTTTTCTATCAGTGTAGCAAGTACGTGAGAGTGTCAATGATAATCTGTGTATTTTAGAGTGTTCAAACAAACGTGTTCACACAGAGTATTAAACAAGCCTCAATAATATAACTCAATAGAATGTGCCAATCCTATGAATATATATATATATATATATATATATATATATATATATGCTTGGACTGCAAGATATAAGTAATCCTTGTACTTAAGCAAATGATATAGATTTGAATGGATATTACTACAAAGATTAATATATCACACACACAAATACCTTTTCACAAATATACCAATATGAACACCACAAGATATTCGAATATGTTTGAAAGTATTTTTGCGAGCCCCAAACAAAATACGAACTTCCTAAGATATTGCAATGAGAATGCAATACTTGGGAAGTCACCACAAGTCTTTCTTAGGGTATGCTTATTGGCAAAGCCTCCTAAGAAAACTTAGGTTATGCTCTCAAAAGATCGATTCAAATATGCAACAATATGGAGAGCAAACCTATAGATAACAATACTCAATACACTTACAAAAAATATGGATGGAAGAAGAAGGTAAGCTTGAGTAGGTTTCAAAAAGATTTGAGCACTGAGAGGCAAGATAGAATATTTTTTGCTTGAGAGAGGATTTCTTAATCTCTTTGTTAATCGGTGCTTAATCCACCAAATGAAGGAGTATATATAGACATGCTGAAAATTTTGACCGTTGGGGACTTATTAGGGATTATTGGAAAAGTTTAATGACACTTAAGATAATTTAACCCTGTTAAAAAAATTATTAACCGCGGTAAAAATAGGACCAACCCGAGAGGTCCAGTCGACCAAAAGTGGTTCGGTCGACCAGGACTCAAGTAGCTCGGTCGACCAGGGGTATTTTGAACTAAGTGGCTCGGTAGACCGGAGAGGGCGATTTGCCAAATTTTTGAGGTTCGGTCGACCGGCCCCATTTTGGACTGAGTGGCTCGGTCGACCAGACCGTTGGGAATTCTCTCAAGACCCCTCGGTCGACTAGGTAGTTGGAGTACAAATCTGGTCGGTCGACCGGGAGGTCAAAAAGTTGACTCCCAGGAGGTTCGGTAGACCGAGGTCAAATGACCTATAAGGGCTCGGTCGACCGGGCCTGGGTCAAACAGTTGACCCGGACCGGTTTCGGTCGACCAGGCCAGATTGAACTGAGTTGGCCGGTCAACCGAAAGTGCACCAAGTGTGCATTTCGGTCCCGAATTGACCCAAATAAGTCTATTTCAAGTGCCTAATAAACATATGTGACATATGTGTGTGTCTTAAGGTCACTTGGGGTCCAATTTGGAAACACCGAGAAAGTCCGGTGTCGGTCGACCGAAGGTGCACCCTAAGGTCCTATCTCATCCATGGTTCGGTTTGAGCTTACAAATTAAATCATGCATGTGATGTGTGTGCTTATTACAAACCGAAAACCCTAATTACTATTACAGACAAATTTCATTTAAAAACTATTACAATTAAGAGTATGAAATTGTCTTCAAGTCTTTGAGCTTTTCACGTGCCACTGAAGATATGCTAATATGAACCTGCACATAAACTAGATATTTATTAAATACAATTGTATTTGTCATTATCAAAACCAGGGTGTGACCTATAAGGTCAACACTTGCAAAAGAAATCCAAGCCACTTCGAACTAATAGCTCTGATATCAATCGTTTATACCACCAAGCTTAATTAACTAGGGTTACATAATAATGATTATATACTAATCTAATGAGTACATAAGACCTCTAGTATATCTAAAACACTTTTGTAGCGATCCCTTGGAAGAAATTCCTCTAAAAATTCCCAATCAACTGATCTCCGAATCGAAATTTCGTGACGTCTGCGAGTGAAATCATCGACGGTTTGAAGTCGATAAGAACACCTCAGCAGCATTATTTACCTGAAACCATCGATGATTACACCCAAATCGTCAACAGTTTGCCCTCAATCTTGCAATCCTGCAACTCTATCTTTGTCCCTTGCTTCATGGTGCTTTCCCCGATACATGCATTCCAATCAGAATATGAACCACATCTCCAACAGAGATGTTGAATTCCAACGAGAGAGAGAAAATGTCTAAGAATAGTGGCTTTGCACTTCCATCTATATAAATAGTTTTAATCGTTGCAGAGAAATAATTTTCAACAAGAGATTTAAACCTTTCAAATACAAAAATAACATCTGATTTATTCTTGATTGGATAAAGCCAAGTATATTTGGTAAAGTAATCCACAAAGATTACATAATTGTGAAAGTTATCAAAGAAGGGGAGAGGAGTAGGTCCCCAAACATCCATAAACAGAGTTTCTAGAGGTCTAGAATGACTCACTTGAAAAATGAGTAGCTTGGAAGTTATCCCAAGTATAGGAGTTCAGTCGTGTAATAATTAGCCCAAGGGCGAAATCGTCTCCTCTGGAAAAGCAGTTTAATTCCAAATTTCATGTAATTCCAAAAGAAAATAAGAAACTAAGGTTTACTGAACACAGTTCAGATTCGGGTTTTCTAAGATGTTTGATATTTTTTTGACAAATTAAAAAAAAAAAAAAACATGCAATTTAAATTATGAATCCTAACACGCACTAAATTTAACAGCGAGGAACAATCCAACGTTTAATCAGTCAGATAAGAATTAAATCCCACGTTGAATTTTGAAAAAAAAGACTAAATACGATAACTTCACTACGTAACTTAAGCATGCAATTCTAACAACCTCAATCAAACACAAAATAAAATAAAATAAACTTTAACACAATCAAAAACTTAAATTTAACTCTTTAAAAACTTAAGCAATAAACTAAAACATGATAAAAATTCAGACTTTCATTAAACTGAAATTAGAATAAATAGAACCCAAAAAAATTTAAATCCTAAAGAAGATTTTTTTTTTCTTTTTTTTTTTTTAAGAAACCAAACCAAACTTTAATGATAAAAAAAATAACCCAAGAAAAAATTAACTCTAATGATAATATTAAATAAGAAGAGAAAGAAAATAAATAAACTTTAATAATAATAACCCATCAAAGATCTAAAAGTTTAAAACTTTAATTGAGATTTTACTGAAAATTAAAAATATTCAATCAAGTATTTAAAAGAAAGAATAAAGAGAGAGAGAGAGAGAGAGAGAGAGAGAGAGAGAGAGAGAGAGAGAGAGAGAGTAGTTGGTCGTGTGAGAATTGAAGCAGCAACACCCAGCAGGAAGAGCTCTTTGGTCCTTTGGGTGTGGCACAGTAGGGCCATAGCAATAGCAGTTGGAGACAGCAGCAAAGACACTTAGCAGAACTCCCTTCCTTACAGTAGACACAGCATAGGTTCTCGGGTTTGGCAGCAGTTCAGCAAGGCTTCTCGGATAGCACCTTGGAGCAGCAGCAGTTCGGGTTCTCGAGTTGGCCTTTGGCGGCAAGGAAGCAGCACACAGCAGCGGGGAGAAACAAGGCAGAGAGAGAGAGAGAGAGAGAAAGAGCAAACTAAGGGAGAGGAAGAGAAAGGAAGAGAGAAAGGAGTGCTGAAAAAAAAAACAAAGAGAAGGAGAGAGAGAGAGTAGTTGGCCGTGTGAGAATTGAAGCAGCAACACCCAGCAGGAAGAGCTCTCGGGTCCCTTGGGTGTGGCACAGTAAGGCCGTAGCAGTAGCGGTTGAAGACAGCAGCAAGGTCACGTAGCAGGATTCCCTTCGCTATAGTAGACACAACACAGGTTCTCGGGTTTGGCAGCAGTTCAACAAGGCTTCTTAGACAGCACCTTGGAGCAGCAGCGGTTTGGGTTCTCCGGTTGGCCTTTGGCGGCAAGGAAGCAATACATAGCAGCAGGGAGAAATAAGGCAAAGAGAAAGAGCAAACTAAGGGAGAGGTAGAGAAAGGAAGAGAGAAAAGAGTGCTAAAAAAAACAAAGAGAATGAGAGAAGAGAGGGAGAGAACTGAGAGAGAGAGGGGGCCGAGAGAAGGGAAAGGAGAGGAATAGATAAGAGAGGGGGGGAGAGGCGCTGCCCTGTTGTTGAAGAAAAAAAAGATTTTAAAGACCCCCCCAAAGAACCCTACACGGCCACAAGTCCACACACACACACAAGGAAACCCACACCTTAGCTGCATGGTTAGGTCAAATCAGTCCTTATTTATATATATATATATATATATATATATATATATATATATATATATATATATATATTCTTTTCTTTTCTTGTTTCTTCCTTTTTTTTGTTTCCCAGTGCACAAGCCTGATTTTGTCCTTCCTACAGCCCATAGATCTCAAAGCTCAAAACACAAAAGTTGTGGAGCATTTTCTTGGCTTTCCACAGCATTTTGAATCACCTCGATTGGAGCTCGGATGAGAGAATTATGCCTAGATTATGAAATAATGTTGACTTTATTATCCATAAATTACCCTGCAATAATAAAATACCAAAAATTCATA
Source organism: Malania oleifera (assembly GCF_029873635.1). NCBI lineage: Eukaryota > Viridiplantae > Streptophyta > Magnoliopsida > Santalales > Ximeniaceae > Malania > Malania oleifera. The sequence goes on from NC_080425.1 coordinate 24,499,576, forward strand.
AATTATTGAATAAAATCTAAAATATTATAAATAATGTGCAATTTTAAAACACTGAGCATAATTAGGCATTTAATTAAAAATATAATCGTTAATGCATGATTTTAAATACCTAATCATGCAATTTAGGCGTGTAATCACGCCCCCCCAACTAAAGTTTTGCTAGTCCCTAGCAAAAATATATATATATATATAAAACTAGGAAAACTACCAAATCCTATCTACCTCCTCTTTCGCGGGAAACACGATTGCATTTACCAAATGCAACAAGGCTTTAAACCCCTAGGTCGATCCTAGTGGACGAGTTGTAGTCTCGTGAGGGTTTCCAGGGCGACATCCACAAACACCAATTTCAATGAATATTAAATGAATGTACATGCAACACGAATATACTATTTCACATACATGAATATCACCAGATTACACACAAGCTCATAAACAATTCACGCAATTCCGAAGTAGGTCATTCATGCAAGTTTCATCATTATATAGTCGTTAAGAACAATATACTCACACAAAGTCAACTAGTAGTTCAATTCAGAGTTAATGTAGCCGTATAAATTCGAGTATAAACAAGAGAAATCTCGAGGCATGTGTAATGTGTATGACTCGTTACACCCATGATATCCATGGACACCAACAGAACTGTTGTTTCGACTCGGCCTAACTAGTATACTCTAAAAAACACTCAAAAGAATGGGCTCACTCATCATATGTGAGGAGGAGTGTCACGATCAAGCATCTTATATATTGCAAGGAACAAACGCTAAATCTATGGAGTTGACTAGTCTGAAAAGGATCCAGCCTATTAATAAGATGTCGGGTCTTTCGCCTTAGTATCTTCTCACCTACTGGCCATATCCAACCAAGACAGCCCTAGATCAACTTATTCACAAACCAGGCGTGAATAATGAAGAGTTTTCATATGTGGAGAACATGTGTCATGTCCCTGACTTTTTGTGGTAGTTGTGTGGAGCAGGTATTAATTCTTTTTCTCATTCTGGTGCAATTCTATTTCTCTTTTTCTTTCCTCTGCTCATTCTTCAGTTTCTTTATATTCGTGGCATAGTAGGACAATTATTACACTTCTTTTATTGTCTTTATACCACACATGCTAATTAAGCTCGAACAGTAGTCCATGAACTAAGTCTATTTCTAGAGGTGGCTCAGCCTTCACATCTTGAGTAGGCTACAAGACCTAGGTTTCTATCTCCTCACTAGATGTCACCTCTAGGCTAGCAAGTCAAAAATCGAGACTAGTTGTTGACCTTATCGGTCATATCCCATTTTTATTATGACAAATACACTGGTATTTAATATTTGTTGAGTTTGTGTGCAGGATTAGTTTTACTTGTTTTGGAAAAATCATATGGCGTCGCATGGTGACTTGAAGGGAAATGAAGAACCAACATGTTTATTTCTTGTATTTTATATTTCATTCTGGGTTTGTAATAATAATTATTTTAAGGTCTGCAATAATTGATGCATATCATGCATATAGGGAGTATAAGCTTAAGACCATAGATGGATCTTAGGAATCACCCTTCGCTCGACCGACGCCGGATTTTTGGAGTTAACTCTCAAAGACCATAGATTGACTTTAGGTCTCCAAACATCACATGAAAAGTCCCCAAAACTTAAAAGTTATACCCATATGAATAGGGGAAACTTTTGATTTAAATATGGACCTAAATGCACACTTTTAGTGTGTTCGGTCGACCGAACTTGAACCTTTATAGACTCTTGGTCGACCGAACCTTCAAGGGTAAAATGTTGACCATTCGGTCGACCAAACCCTAACATACAGAGTACCTTCGGTCGACCGAACCTCCCCATAGTCAAAGGTTTGACCATCTGGTCGACCAATCTTAAAATGAACATCAATACCTTGGTCGACCGAACTGGCACTTGGGGATTTCCCAATGCCCTGGTCGACCGAACTCCTAGTTATAAAAATATTTGGTCAACCAAACATATGAATGTGGTCAACCGAACTTGACCTAGTCGACCGAACCTCGAAGGTTCAAAAATCGCCTCAAGTCTAGTCGACCAACACCTCAATTCAAAAACAACCTAGTTGCCTGAACTGAGCAATCTGGTTGATCGAACTTTAAAAATGGTTACTGAACCTCTCAGGTTGCTCAAATTTTACCGAGGTTAAAACGTGGTTAATTTTTATTAGCCCTATTTAAACTTTCTTAAAAATACCGAATGAGTCCCCAACGGTTATATTTTTATGAATGTCTATATATACTACTTCATTTAGGAAGATTAAGGAGGACTAGCAAATATCATTAGCCAAAACTCTCTGAATTTCAAAACCCTTATTTTATCATATACAAGCCATAAATCCATCTCCTACTCATCCTACTTGCTAAAATCCTTTGGTAAGAGTATTATTGAGATTGTTTATATTGGCTCACACTCTCATTGTATTTGTTTGATGTTGATTTTTTTGAGAGTGAGCTTGAGAGTGCCCCTGTGATTTAATTCATAAGTCTTTAGTGGGAATACTCTCTAGAGCTTGTGAATCTTGCAGTATTGTTGCAAGTATTCAAAGGCTTATTCTTGTGTTTTGTGAAATATTTTTTGGAACAAATTTGATTTCAAATATCTCTAGTGCTAGAATTTAAGGAAATCGTCTTAGAGATATTTTGATTATATTCTCTTAAATCTTTGAAACCCTACTTGTGATTGAAATATGTTGGCCTTACAAGGCTTAAAATCTTGTTTTGATGATAACAAATCGGAGGAACTTAACATATTTGGTTAATTGAGGATGTGAAAGGACTCAAGAAAGAGAATACAAGGTCAAGTGCTCACAAGGATCATTCAAAACTTATACTTCAAAGAACGATGATCAAATGACGCTTAAAGAGCCAAGGCATGGATTCAAAGATGATCTAATAAAGCTTAAAGATCATGAGAGCATGGATGTTATAGAGGTCTTGCTACAAGCTTAAAGTATGTTGAAGCTTGAAGTTAAGATGGAGCCAAAGAAAGACAAAGCAAGAGAGCCAAAGAAAGAGAAGCATGAAGACTTAAGTGCTTAGAATGTCAAAAGTCTTAAAAAGTCTTTATGTAAGTACTTCATGTTTTAAATATCTTATGGAAATATGTTGAAAGCTCTTTAGGGGTAATTATGGACTTAGAGACCTTATTTAAAACCCAAAAAAATGTTTAATAAGAAATCAAAGAAAGATAGTAAAAAGGATTTTTGAAAACTAAAATGAAAAATCTGAAAAGTGACTGCCCAGAAGACTGAGGTACACCCTCAAAAAACTGAAGAATAAGTTCAGTCTACTGAAGAATTTTCTGGAGAAATCCTGAAGAGGCAGTACACCCTCTGAAGACTGAACCCTCAGTTCAGTCATCTAATCTGGGACTTCAAAAGACTGAACCTCAGTTCAGTCATCTGACCCTGTGTCTAGTTCAAATTTTTCAGTATGTTGAGGAACATCAAAAAACTGAACCCGATACTTCAGTCTTCCGAACATTGTTTAACATCTAATTTTTTAAATGTTTTAAAAATCCGAATAAAGGTTTCTTGTGCCCCAAAATTAATGAAAACTTGGGAATACTCCAAGTAATTTTGGGCAAAATGAAATAACTTTTCTAAGCCTATAAATACATGGTTTTACAAATCAAATAAGATATAGAACAAAAGAATTGAAAAATCTATTTCAAAATCTGAAAACACATCTTGCTATCTTGCTTCTCTCTCTTGCTTAAATCTTTATACAACAGAATTGCTGAATTTCTGAAGTGCTAGACATCATACTACTGAATTTTGAGTTGCTAATTCTCATCTAGAAAGAACTTGGTGAATTCTTACTTGAGCTTCAATTGTATTTCAATTTGATATTTGAATATTGAAGTATCAAGTATTTGATATTGAACTAATATGCTCTTTGTGAGAGTATTATTGTAATAGATATTGTTTCTTGTTTCTTGACAATTCCAGGTTGTTGGATCGTTGACCGAGTGTGGGGTATCACTTGGAGAGGTGTTGCTCTAGCCTACTTAAGAAGTGTCTAAGCATGGGGTATCGCTTGTAAAAGGTTTGTTCCGCCTAGAAAGGAACAGTATAGTGGAATCCTTTGGTGGTATTGGTCTAAGGCGAGGACATAGGCTAGGGATAAGCCGAACCTCGTAAAAAACGTGGTGTCACTCTCTTTCCTTACTCTCTTTAAATTTTAGCATATATTAATTGCGTTGTTGTGTTTTAATTTTTAATCATATACACTGCGTGTATTGGATATTAAGTAAACTAGAGACTAATTTGATTTTGAGATTTGTGAAAACCGAAAGGAAGTATGTTAGATGATCAATACAAACTGTGGAAACTGTAAGGGAGTACGTTGATTGGTTAACACCTAAGACTAATTAACTGAAAGTTTATTTAAAGTCCAAGTTCTTGGAAGGAGTGTTGAATTTCATATTGTGTATCATATTAAGAAATCAAATCCATTAACACAGGGTTTACATATATACATAGGGTTGCAAACAAAGCTGAAAATTGCAAAGTGCTGCATATTATATCTTGGTTTGGTATTTTGTGATTGATTATTTTAAGTTGATGATTGGTTTAATGTTTGTTTAAAGTATTGGGTTGTGGATTGCTTAAGAAACTAAGCTTTTGTTGTGTGCTTGTTAAAGAGGGCAATTCTGTAAGCAACTGGACCAATCTTCTCCAATACCTCGAATGGTCCAATATACCTGGGGCTTAGTTTGCCCTTTTTCCCAAACCTCATGATTCTTTTCATTGGAGCAACTTTTAAAAATATATTATCCCCCACTTCAAACTCCAACTCACACCGATGGGTATCTGCATAACTCCTTTGCCAACTTTGAGCAGTTTTTATTTTGTCCTGAATGAGCTTAATTTTCTTAGAGGTCATTTGTATAACCTCGAGACCTAAAAGTTGTCGTTCACCAACCTCATCCCAATATAATGGGGATCGACACTTTTGACCATATAATGCCTTATACGGTGCCATCTCTATGCTGTACTAATAACTGTTGTTATAGGCGAATTCAATTAATGATGGATGCTGAATCCAATTTCCTTTGAAATCCAGTACACAAGCTCTCAACATATCTTCCAATATTTGAATGGTTCTCTCCGATTGTCCATCATTTTGAGGATGAAATGTTATGCTAAAAGTAAGTCAGGATCCCAAGGCTCTTTGCAAACTCTTCCAAAATTCTGATGTGAATCATGGATCTCGATCTGATATGATAGACACAGGTATGCCATATAGTCTAACTATCTATTGAACATACAACTCTGCAAGCTTGGTCATAAAGTAGTTAACTTTGATCGAAATAAAGTGAGTGGTCTTTGTTAGACGATCAACAATCACCTAGATGGCGTTTTGTCCATGGAGTGTTGGAGGTAACCCGATTACAAAATCCATGGAAATGTGCTCCCATTTCCAATCGGGAATATGGAGTGGTTGCAGTGGTCCTGCTGGTCTCTGATGTTCAACCTTTACTTGCTGACAAGTAAGGCACTATTCCATGAATTGTGCAATCTCCCTTTTCATGTTATTCTACCAAAAATACTCTCTCAAGTCCCGATACATTTTCGTGCTTCCTGGATATACTGTATAAAGAGATCGATGAGCTTCTTCCAAGATTGTTCCTTTGATATCTTTTTCATTGGGCTCAAAAATCCATAGTCAAATATGTTAAAGTCCGCTTTCAGTCCACTCTGTACCTTACCCATAACTCGCTCTACATCTTCCATCTGTGCAGCCTTAATATTTTCTAATAAGGTCTGTTGGATTACCAGATTAGCAATGAGAGCTTGATGATTTCCCTCCACTATTTCCACACCAAATCTTTCTAGGTCCATCCTGATTTGATGTTGGGTCACCATTGCTAAGACTGATGCATTCAATGACTTTCGACTTAATGCATCTACTACCACGTTGGCTTTTCTCGAGTGATAGTTGCTGGTGCAATCATAATATTTGATTAATTTTAACCATCTTCTTTGTCTCATGTTTAATTCCTTTTGCATGAATAACTACTTGAGACTTTTATGGTCTGTGAAAATCTGACACCTTTCACCATATAGATAGTGTCTCTAGATCTTTAGTGTGAATACCATAGCCACCAATTCCAAATCGTGTGTAGGATAATTCTTCTCATACTCCTTAAGTTGTCGAGAAGCATATGCAATGACCTTCCCCTGTTGCATTAATACACACCTGAACCCTTTCCGAGATGCATAATTGTAAATCACAAAACCATCTTCTCCTAATGGAATTGTCAGCACTAGGACAGTGATGAGTCATTGCTTTAATTCTTGAAAGCTTTGCTCATATTCATCAGTCCACTCATAATTCACATTCTTTCTTGTCAACCTCATCAGAGGACCAGATATTTTAGAAAACCCTTCCACAAATCAGTGATAATATCCTGCCACACCTAAGAAACTCCTAATCTCATGAATATTCTTTGGTCTCGCCCAATCCACTACTGCCTCTATTTTACTTGGGTCCATAGAAATACCATCCTTAGATATCATGTGCCCTAAGAATGCAACTCTTTCTAGCTAGAACTCACATTTCTTAAGTTTGGCATATAGTTTCTTTTCTTTTAGTACTTTGAGTACTAGCCTCAAATGGTCTCATGTTCCTCGAGACTTTTTGAATAAATCAAAATATCATCAACGAAGAAGACCACAAATTGATCTAGATATTTACGAAAGACCTTGTTCATAAGGTCCATAAATGCAGCAGGAGCATTGGTCAGTCTGAATGGCATCACTAAGAATTCATAGTGACCATATCTCGTTCGAAATGCACTCTTCAGAACATCTTCTGACTTGATTTTCACTTGATGGTACCTTGATCGAAGGTTGATTTTAGAGAAGACTTGTGTTCCTTGGAGTTGATCAAACAAGTCATCTATGCGAGGTATTGGGTACTTGTTCTTAATTGTTACTTTATTTATTTCCCGATAATCAATACACATTCTCATCGATCTATCTTTCTTTTTAACGAATAGTATCGATGCTCCCTATGGTGACACACTGGGTCTGATGAACCCTTTATCCAGCAACTCTTGTAATTCCTCCTTCAGTTCTTTCAATTCTACCGATTCCATTCTGTATGGAGCTTTGGATATTAGTGCCATCCCTAGTAGTAGGTCGATAACAAACTTGATTTTGCAGTTAGGAGGTAGCCCAAGTAAATCCTCGAGGAATACATTCGAGAATTCCCTTACTATTGGGATATCCTCAAGCTTTAATTCTTCCTTTGGTGCCTCCACCATGCATGCTAGGTACCCCTGACATCCATTCAAGAGTAATCTCTTTGCTTGGATAGCCGACAATATTTGTGGTGAAGGGCATACACGATTTCCATTGAATTTGTATTATTGCTCTCCAAGGGGTCTAAACACCACCTCTTTATTATAGCAATTTACACTAGCATAGCTAGAAGCTAGCCAGTCCATCCCAAGAATTACGTTGAACCCGTGCATACTAAACACTGCCAAGTTACTCAATAGTATTCTTTCCTCAACACAAATTGGGTAACCTTTAAATATTTTTCTACATACTACCGAAGTTCCCCTTGGTGTAACCACAGATAACTCAGTTTCTAATGGTTGAGTCTCTACCCCACATATTTTAACATAAGCCGTAGATATAAAAGAGTGTGTGGCCCCAGAATCAAATAATACTACTGCTTTTTTAGAGAATATGGGAATAATACCTGTCACCACATCATTAGTTTTTTTCTGCATCTCTTGGAGTGAGGGCATAGACATGCGCCTGAGTGGTCTTTTGTTGATTATAGTTTCGAGGTGCCTAGTTGTCTTCCCTTTGTTGATTTGGGTTGTAGGAGTTGTTTTGTGGGCATTCTTGTTGCAAGTGACCAGGTTTACCACATCGATAACGGACCCCTAATCCGGCCCGACACTCACCCCCGTGTATTTTGTTGCATTTTGGACAAGGGGGTGCTTTGTGCATTATTTGGATTTCTCGCTGTTTGCCCTGGCCCCAAATTATTGTTGTTGTTGCTCCTTTTCCAAGGTCCCTGATTTCTACCAGAGTAAAACCCTTGTGGTATGGGCCTCTTTCTCTGGTCGGATATTTCCGCACTCCTTTGTAGACTTTCTTCTACCTTCGTTGCTTTGTTTACCAATTTGGAGAAGTCTTCGACCTCGAATACTACTACCAATTCATAAATCCTTGAGTACAAGCCTTTTTCAAACTTTCGGGCTTTCTTTGATTCATCTGGAACCAAATATGATGCAAACTGAGTTAATTCAACGAATTTTGCTGCATATTGTTGTACGTTCATATTCCCTATTTTAACTCCAAAAACTCTTTGGCCTTAGCATCTCTGATGGTTTTGGGGAAAAATCGTTCAAAGAATACTTCCTTAAAACACTCCCATGTAAGGATTGTTGGATTTGGTCCTTCCTCTAGGAGTAACTTTTTTGAGTTCCACTAGTGTTTGACCTCACTAGTTATTTTATAGGCAGAATATAACACCTTTTGTTCATCCGTGCAATGAAAGACTCGTAGTATTTTTTCCATTACTTGCATCCAATCCTCTGCAGCAATTGAATCAGCTTTTCCCTTAAAATTCGGAGAGTGCATTCGATTGAATTGTTCAACCATACAACCTTCATGGGTTGGTGGACCATTCCGTTCCTTGGAGTTCCACAAAAATTTCGCCATGACTTGTGCCATATCACGCAACACCGTAGTAGGATTGATGTCTTCTCCATTGCAAGTCCCCATATTATTCTCGTTTCCTTCAACACTCACATTGTTGTTCTTCAGGTCCATTTTGAGGGAAAGGACTAGAGTTATTTTAAAATTATAAGCTTACCTTTAAAGTTTAATCAAGGTTATAGGCAAAAGAAAAACATCCTAGTTTACCCGATTTTACCCACATCATGGTTTATGCTTATGCTCTGGTAAAATTATTTCCTAAAGTCTACAGAACTTATAACCTATTGCACTGATACCTGTTGACTCTATGAGTCCAATTCTGTTTTGATAATGACAAATCACTTGGTATTTGATCTATGCATTGAGATTGTGAACAAGAACTATATTCAGCATGCACGGAAGGATAACAAGTCATGGAAGCCATAAAGAATAAAGTATACACAACTTGGCAGATCCATAGAACTCAAAGAGTACAAGAATGAAGATGCAAGCACCAAGTTCAAGAATGTCATGGGAATGGGTACTTAGAACTCATGTATTTATATTTTCATATGATCTAATTTGAGGCTCAACATATACTCTAGAATAACTTTAGGACTCATGCATTTCATAAACACCATTAGGAGACATTCATGGACCTAGAAATATTTTTAAAACCCTAGAAAATATTTTTATAAAAGAGCCAAGAAAGTGAGCAAAGTATATTTTTAAACTAGAAAGAAAAAAATTCAGAAAATGGGAACTTCAGTAACCTAAAGTTAACCTCAATCGCCTGAAGAATTTTTTTAGGAAACCGAAGATTAAGTTCAGTCGCCTGCAGAATTAATGGTGAAACATAGAATCTGGCCGAGGCACTTCAGTCGCCTGAACCTAAGACTTCAGTTGCCTGAAGTTGTCACTTCAGTTGCCTGAAGTTGTCACTTCAGGAGCCTGAACTCAACTTCAGTCGCTTGACCCTGTATCCAGGTTGATTTTTCGAAGCACTAAGGAACTTCAGTCTCCTGGGCACTTGACCTCAGTTTCCTGAACTTGCGAGAAAACTTAAAATTTTAATTTTATTAAGAGAACTCGCGAGATATTTTTTAATCCAACAGTCAAGATTGATTCTAAGGGTAAAGCACCTATATATTGAACATGTAAACCCTAGTACGTAAACTAAGATCAACGAGAAGAGAAGAGAACATCTTTTTGAAAGAGAATTGAGAACTTTAAACACAATGCTATACGATTGCTTGCACTCTAGCACATACTCACAAAGCTTGGGCAAATCAACTCAAAAAATCAAAGGGGATTTATTTACACATCTTGATTTCAACTTGGTATTGAGGTTTGGTTAATCCATTTAGTGTTTTTCAAGAGATTCTCATATCATCATCTCTTATTGAATATCATTAGAGAGATTGATATTGAGTTTTGATATGCATATAGAGATTGTTTTTGACAAGTTCATTACTTGAGAAAGTTTTTCCTTTTCCATTGATTAAAGAGTTATCATTCAAGTGTGTTCTTAACTAAAGACTTGATATATTTTGGATACTTCAAAACTATTTGATTAGATATCATTAGAAGTTCACAACTATATATATATTATTGAAGGATATTTTTTCTAAAAATCTTATATTAAGTTTTGATCTTTGGTAATCTCATCATATATATATATACACATTAAGTTGAATATTACAAAGATCATATTGAGATTGAAATGTTGAGAGAAGTATTGTTTTGCCAAAGTGTGTTTTCAAATCTTTGCAAACTTCAAAGTTGTTTGTGTATTCAAAGATTTAACCTAAGTTCTCCAAAGCATTGATATATATAAATATTTTTGGGAGATTTGATAAAAGGGATAGTTAGTGAATCATACTCTTGCATATAACGATTATATCGTTACATTCATTCTGAGCTTCAAGTTTCATCATATGATTATGTATTAGGAATTTGAATTGTATTCATTAACTTTATTAGAAGCAACTTTTAGTGTTTTACAGATTTCATTGTATTCACAGTTCGGGTTGTGAATCGGATTTGAGGAGAGAGTTGTATCTCTTGTAAACAGCAAAGTAGGAGGGAGTTGTACCTCTTGTAAGCAATGGATTGTAAGGGAAGCTCCATTCCAATTTAAGGAGCAAGGATTATAGTGGAATCCTTAAGTGGGTTGCTCAAAGCGAGGACGTAGGCCGGGTTGGCTGAACCTCGTAAAAATTGTGTTTGCATTCTCTCTTCCCTTATCTTTTTAATTTCCGCAGTGCACTCCATTATTTACGTTGCACGTATGCTTTTTGAATAATCTCACACTAACTTGATAAGTAATTGGTTAAATTTAGACATAGGGACTAAGTAATGAATAAGTTTCAAAGAATTTTTTAAAATACCCAATTCACCACCCCTCTTGGGATTACACCTAAATCAACATTTGGTGTCAGAGCAGGTTCACATAGACTTAATAGTTCATTTGTAAAAAGATCACATGGCACACATCGATGTAACTCCATTCGGTGAGGGACACTCATCCACTAGACCACCAATTTTTCATGGTGTAAATTACACCTATTGGAAACGTAGGATGAGCATATACCTATTAAACATAGATTGGAAGGTAAGGAAAATAGTCACTAAGGGAAATCATGTTCCCATGATAATAATTGATAAAATAAATGTTCCTAAAACTGAAGATGAATATACTAAAGAGGACTGGAAATCAGTGCAAATAAATGCTAGTGCGATGAACTTACTTTTCTGTGCATTAGATGTAAATAAATTTAACAGGGTAATGGCATGTAACTCAGCTAAAGAAATTTGGGAAAAAATAGAAGTTACATATGAAGGCACTAAGGAAGTAAAAGACAGTAGGTTAGACGTGCTCACCAGTGAATATGAAGCATTTAAAATGACAGCTGATGAATCTATACAATCCATGTACACTAGATTCACACACATCATAAATTCTTTAAATGCACTTGGAAAAACCCTACTTATGAGTTGATCAGGAAAATACTTAGGGGACTACCTCCAGTGTGGGAAGCGAAAGCTATAGCTATAGCAGAAGGGAAAAATCTCAAGGTGATGTCGGTTGATGAACTCATTAGATCGCTCATCACCTATAAGTTTGCAATAAAGGAGAGGAAAAATGAGCAGAATAAGACAAAAAAAACCATAGCACTTAAGGCATCATCAAGCTACTTAGGTGAGGGAAGTGAGTCAAAATCAGATGACGACATGGTCTTGCTAATAAAGAAGTTCAAAAAGTTATTGAAAAAGAATAAGAAGTTCAACAGAAAATTCCGGAACTCAAAATCAGAAAGAGGAAAGTCAAGCATGAAGAAAAAGAAGGAAGATCCACCTACATGCTACAACTGCAGAGAGGTTGGACACATCAAGCCTGAGTGTCCCAAACTGGTGAAAGCCTCAAAGAAAAAGAAGAAGACACTAAAAGTCAGGATCTGGTGATGACGAAATTGCCAATCTGTGTCTAATGGCACAGGATGACATTGAGGTACAATCATCATTCTCATCATCTTTATATTATTCTAGTGATTCTGAAAATGAAAATGACATGATTTCATATGATGAACTAAAACAAGAATATTTGTACTCTCTTAAAATGTTTGAAAAGAAAACAAAGAAAATTTCTGAGTTGAAAAGTAAAGTCAAAGAACTTTCAAGTTTAGTTGAATGACAAAATGAATCTCATGCATCTTTCATAAAAGGCAAAGATTTGAAAATTGAGGAGTTAGAAAAGAATTTGAAAGATAAATCTAAGATTATTTGCAAATTCACTGAAGGACAAAATAATTTTGAAAAGATCCTAAGAACTCAAAGAAATTCCCTAGAAAAGGAAGGTGTTGGTTTTAATGGGAAAGAAAATCTAAAACAAAGACATCTTTACATGGGATATTTTGTGAAAGAGTCAAAATCATATGTTCCAACTAAGCATTATCATAGAAATATTACATGCTTTAAATGCAAGAGGTTGGGTCACATAAAATTTGACTGTCCTTTCAAAAATAAAGATGTCAAAATTAAGAAGGTATGGAAAGTAAAAGGAGAATCTAGCACTAACCCCCCTAGACCCAAGAAAATCTAGGTACCAAAACTAGTTGTCTGATTGTGCCTTGCAGATATGCTTAAGATCATCATCCTCAAAAGACCCATGGTATATGGATAGTAGATGTTCATGTCACATAACCGGGGATAAAGGGAAGTTCACATCCATCACATCCAAGGATGAAGGATTTGTCACTTTTGGAGATAATGCTAAGGGAATGATCATAGGTGTAGGTAAAGTTGGTAATGATTCATCTCTAATTATAGATGATGTTTTACTGGTAGATGGTTTAAAGCACAACTTATTGAGTATAAGCCAATAGTGTGATAAAGGTTACAAAGTATTTGTTGAACATGACAAGTGCACTGTTGAACACAAAACTGATAATAAGATACTATTCACTACTAAGCATCATAAAAACGTATATATCACCAGTTTTGATAACTTAACCTCATAGACTGTGACATGCTTCTCGGCTATGAATGAAATTAGTTGGATTTGGCATAGGAGACTAGGACACGCAAACAAGGATTTAATCTCAAAACTTGTTAAGAAAGAATTAGTTAAAGGACTACCTAAGACTAAATTCGTGAAAGATAAAATTTGTGATGCATGTCAATTAGGAAAACAAGCAAGAAGAAGCTTTAAGAAGAAGAAAGAAATCTCCACTACTAGGCCACTCCAAATGCTACACTTAGACTTATTTGGTCCAAACCCAATTCAGAGTTTAGGAGGAAAATCATACGCATTTGTCATAGTTGATGATTTTTCAAGATATACATGGGTACTATTCTTAGGTCACAAAGATGAAGCATGTGAACAATTCATAAACCTGTGCAATAAAATCCAAAATGAAAAGGGATATACTATCACTAAAATTCGAAGTGATAGGGGTAGAGAATTTAAAAATCAAGGCATGGAAGACTATTACAATTCATTAGGAATAGCTCATAATTTTTCAGCCTCTAGAACACCACAACATAATGGTGTAGTTGAAAGGAAGAATAGGTCTATACAAGAAATGTCCAGAACTATGTTTAACGAACATAAATTACCTAAGTATTTCAGGGCTGAGGCAGTGAATAATGCCTGCTATGTTCTAAATAGAGTTTTGATTAGACCATCTATAAATAAGATCCCTTACGAGTTATGGAATGGCCATAGATCAAACATATCATATTTTCATGTCTTTGGCTGTAAATGTTTTGTGCTTAGAGATAATGAGCATCTAGGAAAGTTTGATGTGAAATCAGATGAATGTATCTTCCTAGGGTATGCCTTAGATAGTAAAGCCTATAGAGTATATAACAAACGAACATTGACGGTTATAGAATCTATTCATGTAGTGTTCAATGGGTCAAATCCCTTCTCCAAAATAACTGATGAAGATAAAATTGAGATAAACAAGGAATTTGAGAAATAATCCATTGAAAATGATTCAGAAAATAAAAATGAACTTAAAGAACCATCCACTAAAACTAATCAAATTGAAAATGAGGTTAATGAACCACCTAGAGAATGGAAGTACATTAAGAATCACCCCATTGATCAAATAATAGTTGAACCATTACGTGGAGTAGCCACTCGATCCTATTTTAGGAATTTGATTAGTCATTTCGCATTTCTATCCCAAGAAGAACCTAGGAATGTGAGTGAAGTTATAAAGGATGAATCATGGGTGTTTTCTATGCAAGAAGAGCTAAACCAGTTTGAAAGAAACAAAGTATGGACATTAGTTCCTAGACCTGAGGATAAGTCAATCATTAAAACAAAATGGATATATAAGAATAAAAAGGATGAGCATGGGATAGTTGTGAGAAATAAGGCTAGACTAGTAGCTCAAGAATATAACTGGGAAGAAGGTATAGATTTTGAAGAAACCTTTGCCCCTGTAGCTAGAATGGAAGTCATTCGAATGCTTTTAGCATATGCAGCTCTTAAGGATTTCAAACTATATCAAATGGATGTCAAGAGCACATTTTTAAATGGCTACAGAAGTGAAGAAGTGTATGTAGAACAACCCCCAGGTTGGGTTGTGAAAACCATAAGAATCCAGATCACGTGTATAGACTGACAAAAGCCCTATACGGTTTAAAGCAAACTCTTAAAGTTTGGTATGAAAGGCTAAGAGGTTTTCTACTAGAAAGTGGATTTATAAGAGGAAAGATAGATACAACTCTATTCATAAAGTCTAAGAAAGATGACTTGCTCCTAGTGCAGGTATATGTAGATGACATCATATTTGGAGCTACAAATAAAGAATTGTGTAATGAATTTGCTAATACTATGTAAAATGAATTTGAGATGAGCATGATGGGTGAACTAAACTTCTTCCTAAGACTTTAGATCAAACAAGCAAAACATGGGATATTCATAAATCAATCGAAGTATATTAGAGAACTACTCAAAAATTTTAATATGGAAGATGGAAAAATACTAGGTACACCTATGAGCGCTTCAATGAAATTAGACAAGGATGAACAAGATATACCAGTAGATGTCAAGCTTTATCGTGGAATGATAGGTAGCTTACTTTATCTGAATGCCAGCAGACCTGACATAATGTTTAGCGTATGTTTGTGCGCAAGATTTCAATTTGCACCAAAAGACTCACATTTGCTAGCTGTTAAACAAATACTTAGATACCTAATAGGAACTGTGGAAATTGGATTATGGTATCCTAAGTACACATCTTTTGAGATTATTAGCTAGTCAAATGCTAATTTTCGGGTAGCAAAGTGGATAGGAAGAGCACTAGTGGTAGTTGTCACTTCTTAGGACATTCGTTAGTCTCTTGGTTTTCCAAGAAGCAGAATTTAATTGCTCTTTCCATAGCTGAGGCTAAATACATAGCGGCAGGTAGTTGTTGTACTCAAACGCTATACATGAAGCAACAACTGAAGGATTTTGGATTAAGCTATGAAACAATCCCCATAAGATGCGATAATACGAGTGCAATAAACATCTCAAAGAATCATATATTACATTCACGAACAAAACATATAGAGATAAGACATCATTTTCTTCGTGATCACGTGCAAAAAGGATATGTGACACTTGAGTTTGTATGCACGGATCAATAATGGGCAGATATATTCACCAAACCACTTGTAGAGGATAGGTTTATCTAAATTAGGTAAGAATTAGGCTTGATGCATAGTTGATAGGTTGCCTAGAATTATAGTAGATGCCATAATTCAGGGGGAGCAACGTCGCTTAATATTTACAATTTGTTCAAAATTTCATATTTAACTCATTTATTCTCATTCAGTATCGCATTTTAAAGATGTAAACATCTAGTATCGTATTAATTAACATTTGGTATCCTTACATAATCTTTGAAATTTGGCACACTGTGTATGTTCACAATGCAATTTACATTCCATAACACAAATTTATGCATTAGCAAGGGGGATGATTGATGTAAAAAGGGGAGAAGTAATTTTTTTTGTCAAATATGATAGTTGAACAAGTTTAAAACTTTAAGATTTCAAATGGAAGAAGAACATAAGGTTATGTACACTCATGCACCATTTTTTTATATACACCTTTTTGTTGATGTCAAAAGGGGGAGAAAATTAAGGAGCAAAAATATTGTTGGCATCACTAGATAAATATCAGGAGCAAATATTGTTGGAAGCAAAGGGGGAGAAGGATAATAGAAAAATTTGTTGAAAAATCAGAAGCAAAAATTGTTTGGCAAAACTAATTGTGTAAATAGGAGAAGAATCAAGCTAAACAACTTGTGTATGAACATGAACATATTTCATTTGGAATCAGGAAAAACAGTGTGTGTATGAACATGAACATAATTCATTTATTGAATATTTAATGCATTATTTGAGGGGGAGCCTTGTTAGGGGTAACCCATTATTTATTTATTTTTGCTGATGTATTTATTATCATAAAAAAGGGGGAGATTGTTGACTCTATGAGTCAAATCCTGTTTTAATAATGACAAATCACTTGGTATTTGATTTGTGCATTGAGATTGTGAACATGAACTATATTAGGCATGCATGGAAGAACAACAAGTCATGGAAGTCATAAAGAATAAAGTATACACAACTTGGCAGATCCATGGAACTCAAAGAGTACAAGAATGAAGATGCAAGCACCAAGTTCAAGAATGTCATGGGAATGAGTATTTAGAACTCATGTATTTACATTTTCATATGATCTAATTTGAGGCTCAACATATACCCTAAAATGACTTTAGGACTCATGCATTTCATGAACACCATTAGGGGATATTCATGGACTTAGAAATATTTTTAAAACCCTAGAAAATATTTTTATAAAAGAGCCAAGAAAGAGAGCAAAGCAGATTTTTAAACTAGAAAGAAAAAAATTCAAAAAATAAGAACTTTAGTAGCCTAAAGTTAACCTCAGTCGCCTCAAGAATTTCTTCAGGAGACCGAAGATTAAGTTCAGTCGCCTGAAGAATTAATGGTGAAAAACAAAATCTGGTCGAGGCACTTCGGTCACCTGAACCTGAGACTTCAGTTGCCTAAAGTTGTCACTTCAGAAGCCTGAACTCAACTTCAGTCGCCTGACCCTATATCCAGGTTGATTTTTCAAAGCACTAAGGAACTCCAGTCGCCTGGGCACTCAACCTCAGTTGCCTGAACTTGAGAAAAAACTTAAAAATTTAATTTTTATTAAGAGAACTCGTGAGATATTTTTTAATCCAACGGTCAAAATTGATTCTAAGGGTAAAGCACCTATATATTGAATATCTAAACCATAGTACGTAAGCTAAGATCAACGACAAGAGAAGAGAACGTCTTTTTGAAAGAGAATTGAGAACTTTGAACATATTGCTATACGATTGCCTGCACTCTAGCACATACTCATCAAGGTTGGGAAAATCAACTTAGAAAATCAAAGGGGATTTATTTACACATATTGATTTCAACTTGGTATTGAGGTTTGGTTAATCCATTTAGAGTTTTTCAAGAGATTCTTATATCATCATCTCTTATTGAATATCATTAGAGAGATTGATATTGAGTTTTGATATGTATATAGAGATTGTTTTTGACAAGTTCATTACTTGAGAAAGTTTTTCCTTTTCCATTGATTAAAGAGTTATCATTCTAGTGTGTTCTTAGCTAAAGACTTGATATATTTTGGATACTTCAAAACTATTTGATTAGATATCGTTAGAAGTTCACAACTATATATATATATATATATATATATATATATATATATATATATATATATTATTGAAGGATATTTTTTCTGAAAATCTTATATTAAGTTTTGATCTTTGGTAATCTCATCATATATATATACACACACATTAAGTTGAATACTACAAAGATCATATTGAGATTGAAATTTTGAGAGAAGTATTTTTTTGACAAAGTGCGTTTTCAAATCTTTGCAAACTTCAAAGTTGTTTGTGTATTCAAAGATTTAACCTAAGTTCTCCAAAGCATTGATTTATATAAATATTTTTGGGAGATTTGATAAAAGGGATAGTTAGTGAATCATACTCTTGTATATAACGATTATATCATTACATTCATTCTGAGTTTCAAATTTCATCATATGATTATGTATTAGGAATTGGAATTGCACTCACTAGCTTTGTTGGAAGCAACTTTGAGTGTTTTACAGATTTCATTATATTCACGGTTTGGGTTGTGAATCGGGTTTAAGGAGCGTGCTGTATTTCTTATAAGTAGCGGAGTAGGAGGAAGCTGTTCCTTTTGTCAATAGCGGATTCTAAGGAAAGTTCCGTCCCAATTTAAGGAGCAGGGATTATAGTGGAATCCTTGAGTGAGTTGCTCAAGGCGAGGACGTAGGCCGGGTTGGCTGAACCTCGTAAAAACTGTGTTTGCATTCTCTCTTCCCTTATCTTTTTAATTTCTGCAACGCACTCCATTATTTACATTGCATGTATTGTTGACCTCACTGGTCACACCCGGTTTTGATTATGACAAATACTCATCGTATCTAATGAGTGTTTGAATTTTTGTGCAGGAACTAAGAATGTTAAGATAAAGCTGTGCACAAAGCAAGTAAAGCCCGAAGACCAAAGTTTATTCCATATTGTAATATATTTAATTGGTCTGTAATAGTAAGTAGGCATTTGGTTTGTAATAAGCTCACACACACATCACATGTATGATTTACTACGTAAGCTCAAATAAATCATGAATGAGAATGGACTTTAGAAAGACCTTAGGATTTTCCTTTGGTCGACCGACACCGGACTTTTTCGGTGTCTTCAAATTGGACCCCAAGTGACCCTAGGACATACACATTTACACATTTGTTTGTTAAACACTCGAATAAGGCTTGTATGGTTCAAAACAGGACCGAAATGCACACATGATGCACTTTCGGTCGACCAGCCAAGTTAGTTCAAAAGGCCTTGGTCGACCGAAACCTCCTGGGTCGAAAGTTTGACCACTTGGTCGACCGAACCAGAATAGTTCAAAAAGCCCCAGTCGACCGAAACCCTTTTTGGTCAACTTTTTGACTACCTGGTCGACTGAACCAGGTAGTTCAAAAAGCCCTGGTCGACCGAAACCTCCTTGGATCAAAAGTTTGACCATCTGGTCGACCGACCACTTTTGTACTATAACTACCTGGTTAACCGGAGGGTCCTCAGGAGAATTCCCAGCGGTCTGGTTGACCGAACCAGCTAGTTCAAAATGATCTTGTCGACCGAAACTCGAAAAATTGGGAAATCGCCCTCTCCTGGTCAACCGAGCCCTTAGTTCAATATTTCCCTGATCGACCAAACCATATGAGACTTGGTCGACCGAACTTGTTCTGGTCGACCGGACCTCTCGGGTTGCCTTGATTTTTTACCACAGTTAATATTTTTTAAACAGGGTTAAAATGTCTTAAACATCATTAAACTTTCTTAATAATACCCAATAGGTCCCCAACGGTCATATTTCCTTCCATGGCTATATATATGTGATCATTTGCAAAGATTATGAGTGATTAGCCAACTTGATTAGGGAAGAATTTTTTGAAAAATTAAAACCCTATACTACTCATTTTCTTACTCAAATCACTCATACTTGCCTTCTATCATTGCCTACATCATTTGTAAGTGGATTGAGTGTGTTTGAATAGGTTTGCTCTCCTTGTTCTATTTGCTTGGCACGATTTTATTAGAGAGCAAAATCTAAGGATTCTTAGGGGACTTTGTTAATAAGTCTATCCTGAGAAGACCTAGTTAGATCTTCTAAGCTTGCACCTTCATTGCAATATCCTGAGAAGATCGTATAGTATTTTGTTTGCAAAATCATCTTCAAATATCTAGTGTGCTATATATTGATAAATACATTTGAAGAGATATTTGTTTGTGTGATAGTGGTCTTTGTAGCAATATTCATTCACTCATATATTATTTGCTGAATACAAAGATTACACATCTTTTGCAAACCAAGCATATACATCATTTAATACCAACATGCTTGAGATATCTTGCTGATTGAAATACTGTAGACTTGACATCTTTGTATGAACTTATTTGTTGAATTTCTTGTGATACAAAGATTGCTTGTTTGACACTCTCATGTATGCATTACATTGATAGAAAATACCTTTGAGAGTTGAACCATTTAGACCACATTGAGCTTACATATTGAATCATATTGTGGTGTATGTTATTGCGCGCATTTGGGTACATATCTGCTTTACATGAAAGCACAATCACTATACCATTTGTTTATATACACATTTGTTGTATATCGAGGAACGGGCCTAAAGAGGGAGACTAGCCCTGGAATAGTCCCGGATTGACTTAGACTCGGTTAGGAAAGCTAGGTGCGTCATCCTGTTAAGGCGTGTAGGTTGAGGTCAGCCCCGTTAATTGACCTGGTTAAGGTTGAGGTCAGCCCTGTGTTAATTTGACCTGATTGTAAATGGTGTCACTCTACCCTAAAGTGAGCTATTAGTGGAATCCTCTGACTTGCGAGCTAGAGGCAGGGACGTAGGCACAGTTGGCCGAACCCCGATAACATATCGTGTGTTTGTTTACATTTCTGCAGTTTATTTTTACCGCACGTGTATGTTGTTATGTGAATGATGCGCTTAATTTGGATTTCCGCATATCATATTAATTAGCGCATTTGGAAATTGTATAGACGGACCCTAGGTTGTGTATATACTGTTGTTGGATAAATTAACCTAGGCGAAAAAGTTTTAAATTCCAATTCACCCCCCTCTTAGGAATACACCAATTCTAACATGTATGCTTGTTGAATAATCTCACACTAACTTGATAAGTAATTGGTTAAATTTAGACATAGAGAGTAAGTGGTGAATAAGTTTCAAAGAATTTTTTAAAATATCCAATTCACCCCCCTCTTAAGATTACACCTAAATCAACAATACCAAATGTATTACCCCAAACCCCGAAGGATCTAGGATGTTTACTTTTTACCATTAATTTACAGCGGAAGTAAATAAAGTTGATTATTATTAAACTAGAGTCCCAACCGTATTACAATCATTTATTCCAAAAGAAGAAAAATTGCACAAATATAATCATTTGGCATCATACTAATATCACTAATCAAGTTTTTTTTTTTTTTATTCCCACCCGCATGCTTGCTATACCTGATTTTCGATATGTCCTTCAGAGTTATCTGAAATGTAAAATATGATTGGGGTGAGATAACGTTCAATAAGTAAATAAGATTATTATTAGTGTGTGGCCGAAATGAGCTTTCATAATTTCGTAAAACAATATTTAATACTATAACTTCAAAACTGCTTCTAAACTAAATGTAAATTTAAAAATTTCTGCATAAAACTTTTACCATCAACTATAACAGTAAAATGTAATAATCATATAATGTGACTATTAAATTAAACTTTTAACTTTAAAAATGTAACTAAAATATTTAATTATATACATATATATACTTTTCCTTATACGTTTCCTTTAGATCATCATTTAGGCACAAGAATGTCCCTATTCATATAAACATATACATTTCCTTCAAATCATCAATAACTCTGCACACGTAATTAAATATGTATAAACATATATTGTAAAAACCACCCTTAGGCCTGTTAGTCGTAAGTCATGTTTATCCCCATGACTCGATTGTGCGATCCGAAGACTGTACTTAGCTAGCTAGCCGGTCAAACTAAATCAACGTACATAATCATCAAGTGAAATTTTCCTTATTAAGTCCTGATCCGGAACCAAGTGTGCACTTAGGAGAAATCCACTATCATATATAACCATTCTGTAAGTAGTGTGGGTGCACTCTGACCCATTTAAACTTTAAGCTATGGTACCGAGCATTCGTAATTTCTGTATCGTTTGAGCCATGTGGAGTTTTGAAAACATCTTATTATGTAATTTATACAATTAAAATAATATCATGAAAGTCTCATTTTTATTCATATTTTTGTAAAATAAACAACGTAAAAATAAATTCATGTCATCTTTACTCATATTTTCATAAAATATGCAACGTAAAAATAAACTCATGCCACATGATTTTCGTGTTAAAAATATTTTCTTAAATAGAAATTAATGTTGTAAAATACCTGAAGGGTTTAGAACATTTCTTAACTCAAAAATAAGTGTAAGTATATTAAAGATAAAACTGGTATAATTAAATATGCATAAAAATAAACTCAGGAGAATTTTATGAAGCTAACTAACATAATCAAAATTTAGTTACAAACAAACTCGGGTATAAATTTTAAATAAAAATCTAACATAATCAAGTTTACTTACAAATAAACTCGGGTATGAATTTTAATAAAAGTCTAATATAATCAAATTTACTTACAAATAAATTCGAGTATGAATTTTAATAAAAGTCGAACATAATCAAATTTACTTACCTCTTACTTAACCTTTTGATATGATCACAATGAATATCTCAAAAAAAATGAGATCGGAAAGAGTGGGTGAGTGAGAATTTTAATTATAACAAAAATTCTCCATCTACCACTAATTCTTTTGCTCACTAATCATTCTTTTCCTTTGAAAATTTTTTCTTAAAAATGAAGGTTGAGAGCTTCCTATTTATAGGAAAATTTTGGGGAAGAAAATAGAATTTGTAAAAAAGCGGGGAGAGGGGTGAAATTATAATTTTTTTTAAATAAAGGAATAAGCATGGGATGAGTTAGGTATGGGATGGGGATAGGGATCATGTGGGAAAATGGGAGTGTTTGCCGACACATTAAATTAATTTACTTAATTAATTAATTATTTTTTTTATTTTTTTATTTGGAAATCATTACTATTATCATTGTTATTATTTTTATGTTATGCTTTAGTGTGTATATATATATATATTGAAAAAGAATTAAGTTTGAATTTCGAAAACTCATGTGAGCCCCACATGGTCTTGTGGGCCTCGCGCAATGCGAGACTCAAGTGGGTCCTACGTAACTCCAATAGTTTTCACACGATTTTATGGGTCTTACATAGCTTTGGGACTCATGTGGACCCCACACAACTTCATGACTCATGTGGACCCCGCATACGATACCTATATTATTATTATTCTTTTATTATATATTTCTACAAATTATGTCAGTCAAAACATTATTTTATGTATATGTACTTATTTATGTGTGCAAGTGGTGTCTATCCTATTTATCTTCTGAAATTCCATTTTAATCAGGTCGACCTCCAAGGAGCAACTAAGCTGCAATGGTCTCTGAGCACTCGTTTAGACAAGGTCTTTCTTATGAATCAAACATGGAATCAAGGATCCTAACAGAGAAACACTTTCATTTTAATAACCATTATTATTATTATTATTATTATTATTATTATTATTATTATTATTATAATATATTTTTGGGGTTATTACACAACTCCTCAACTATAAAAATATATTTACATACTGTTTCAAAGATCGATTAGTAAGACATTCTTGCACTTGATTGATTATTGACATTACCTAGAGTGTTATTACACATTATTTGCATTGAGCTTATAGTTCCTATCTGGTTGATGTGCATTGGTTAATACTGGTACAAATCTACTTGTTGGAGAAGCACATATCTTTGTACACAAAATTTGTATTGAATATCTGTTGTATTCTCGGTGTGGCGTGAGGGGGCATTGATATATCCCGTAAGGATCGGTAGGGCCTTCTCCGCCCCATAAGGAGAGTGTGCAAAGGTTGAGGTCAGCCTTGGTGTAATTTGACCTAGTTGTAACCAGTGCCGCTCCACCCGTTAAGTGAGCAATAGTGGTAATCCTCGGGTTTGCGAGCTGAGGCGAGGACGTAGGCAGTATTGGCCAAACCCTGATAACATATCTAAAGTTAGTTTTATTTTCCGCAATTTATTTTCTACACTTGTATGTTTATGTTTATTGTTTGAATATTTGATTGGGTTTGTAATTAATGACAAAATTTTTAAATACCCAATTCACCCCTCTCTTGGGAATACACCAATTCCAACAATTGGTATCAGAGCCTCGTGGCATTGACTTAAACGTTTTTGCTAAAGATCAAGATGGCTCACATTGGTGTATCCCCATTCGAAGAGGGACAGTCACCTTCTGGCCCTCCATTGTTTTGTGGTGTAAATTACACTGTTTGAAAAATTAGAATGGACGTATTTATAAAATCTATGGACTGGAGGGTTTGGCTTGTGACTGTTAAGATAAGATGTGCACAAATAAATGAAAATGATTTTAATATGATTAATTCTAATGCCATGGATATACTGTACTGTGCTTTAGAGACTAATGTTTTTCATGAGATCATGGCTTGTAAAAGTGCATAGGAAAACTGGATAGAGCTGGAAAGGAAATATGGAGTGACCCAGGAAAAAGGTAATGCCACTTTAGAAGCTCCAAGCTCTAATGATCTGGAAGTGGTAAATCACAGGGATAGTGCATTTACAGAACAGGAAGTATATAATCCTATCTCAGCCTTTATAGATGATTCATTTACTAAATTTTGTGATACACTTTATTGTGAATTATCTATTGAATATAATGATCGTTCTATTGTTAATGCATGCGATGATTCTCGTGAAGAATTTTATGATATAACTTGTGATGAATCATCTACTAAATCTTGTAAAATACTGGCTGATTATAATGCATACATTGATTCTGGTAACAATGATTGTATTAAATTTTGTGATGAATCGTGTGTTGAATTCAATAATGAAAACATGCATGTGTATGAAGAACTAGAAAAAGCTTCATTGAAAATAAATAAGCTTCTAGTTAGGATATCTGAAAAGAAAAAGTTTTTGAAAAACAAGAATAAGAAAGTGGCAAATCAATTAAAAGATTTAAAAGAATATTATGCCACCCTAGAGAAGAAAAAGTTAGAGAAAATCTTGAAAATTATCTGCTTTGAGGGAAAAACAAACGATCATTCTTGAATGACATCCACAGCTAAAAATGATAAGAATAATAAACCCTTAGGAATCAAAAAGAAAAATCACTTTAAAAGGGTTTAGGCTTGATTCATAAAGCCCATAGTCATTCAACTGCCTCATCAAATGAAAATAGGAGATATAAGCAAAATTCTTCATATACATATAATACTTGCTTATATTACAAAAAGAAAGGGCACATCAAATCTTCTTGTAAATGTAGAAATGCGAGAGGCTTAAATAAGAAAATGATGTGGGTAATCCTAAAGGCGAACCTCTCATAACCAAAAGATGAATGGATTCAGATTTAAATTACATATTCATTTAATCCATCCTTAAATCTTAAGGTTAGGGGTTATGATGTTTGAAAGACTTGGGAAGTGGTTTGTGCCTAAAGCTAAAATTCTAGAACCTTAAAATACTAAGATGAAAAACATAAATCATATCTTAAATAAATTCTCAGAAGCATTGAGGCATCCTTGAGGGATTAAAGTTTTATCATTGAATCAAAACATTCCCTTTGAACCTTAAACATAAAAATCCTCAATTTTGATTCACCACTTTCTCCATAGGAAATCCTTACCATACCACGATCACATCAGGTAGAGAATTTACCCATCCATTGGATTTGTTGACTCTATGAGTGATCTCGTTTTGATTATGACAAAACCAATGTTCCTCACCTGTGCACTGAGTCTCTTGAATAGGTTCATCCTAAGCATGCACTATTGGTAGGAACTCAAGGAAGCCATATGAACCATAAAGTTCAAGCTTTATATAGCTCTTGAAGAAGCGAAGGGAATGAAGACCCTTTATTTATTGTAATAGCATTCAATTCATTTGAGTTTGTAATATAATAAGGTCTGTAATAACTGCATAACATGCATGATAGGTTTAATGCTCAAGACCGTAGATTGACCTTAGGGTTCACCCTTCAGTCAACCAATGCCAGATTTTCGGGACTTTCTCAAAAGACCTTAGAACGACTTTAAGTCCTTGCACACACACTTTACACAGTCCCCAACAAAACATATATTTTTAGGGGAATTAATTGGCGTAAGTTTGGATTTAAAGGGCAAAAACAGTGAGGCTTCGGGCGATTGAACTATAGTGTTCAAAACACTTCGGGTGACCGAATCGCTGACCAGTCAAAATGTTGACTTGGGTTTGGGCAACCGAACTCAAAAAGATTGTAGTGTCCTCAGTCAACCGAACTAGTACAATGTACTTTTCCATCGTCCTTGGGGGCCCGAACCTACAGTTCATTTAACCCTCGGGCGACCGAATATGTGAGTTCGGTAAATTGAACTTGAGACTGGGTGACTGAACCTCGAACAAAATGAAAATTGCCCATGCTCAGAAAATCGACCCTTTTCTCAGGCACCCGAATGTTTAAAAAACACTTTTCTTCATATGTCTGTTTGGGCGACCGAACCAAGGGTCAGACGCCCGAATTTCTAGGGTTGCTTTATTTTTATTGCGATTATTAAGGTTAATTGGGGTTAAAATTCAAATCAAACATTTCTAATATTCCCCATTATGTCCCAAGTCCCACCTATATATAGCACTTCATTTGGGGTAATTGGTAACAAGATTAGAAAAAGTGATTAAGATTTTTTCTCAAATTTTTCATACTCTTTTACTATATTCTTTTCATTCCAAGCTCATATTTTGAAATCTCTCATTCATACTTTCTTCTAAACATCTTTTTGAAAGTGAGAGAAAGTGTTAGTTGTTCCCATCTCTTGCAAATCAATTGCAAGATTGAAGGGAAGTGATTGTGGTTAGTGCATACACTCTTACATATCATTTCCTTGGTAATTGCTCTCTCATAAGCATAAGGTTTTGAAAATCCATTTTGAGAGTTCTTGCTTATTTGATCTCTCCCATAGTATTTTATTTCATAAATATTCTATTGGGAAGATCTTGATTTTTGCTTGCTAGTTTTGACACTCATATTGCAACACTTGAAAGCTTGCATATAATTTTTGATATTGTTTTTGAAAGCTTCAATCCAAAATATCTATTGTGCTTTACATTTAGAATATCCTTGAGATATTTGATTTGGATTGTGCTAAACTTCCTTTGATTATTTGTGTTTTGAATATCTTATCTTGAATCAAAGGTCGAACTCTCACATATACATACACTCACACATCTTAGAGAGTTTACATATTGGATCTCACTTGAGCATTAAATCCATATCATCTCTGAGTGCATATTTATCTGGATTGTATTGTAGTACATATATGCTTGAGTAGAAACACTTAAAATTGTATGCAAAATTCCATATTCATTGATTGTATTCCAGGTGTGGCCTGAGGGGGCGATAATCCAGCCTAGAAGGATTGTTTGTAAAGGTTGATGTTAGCCCTGTGCTAATTGACTTGGTTGTATTTAGGTGCTGCTCCACCTTTTAAGTGAGCTCATAGTGTAATCCTTGTGCTGATGAGCCAAGGTAGGGATGTAGGCAGGATTGACTGAACCCCGATATCATTTTCGGTGTCACTTTTACATTTCCAGCATTATATTTTTCTTTGTGCTTGATTTAATTTCCCTACTGAATATACTGCATATTTGATTAACACTACATTGTATCTAGTTGAGAAATACTGAAATTGTGGTGCATGTATTGAAAATTGTTTAATATATCGTATCTACAATTTCATATATACTTGAACTGCTGTTAAGTTGCATTATACTGTTGCTAGATTAGTTTAACCTAGAAGGAAATTTTTAAATCTCCAATTCACCCCTTCCTCTTGGGATTGCACCAAAGCTAACAGGATTGTATCTTTGCCACCAATCGTGACTATATCTAAAGGATACCTTCCAATCACCAAAGAGCTACAGTAAAAATAATCATATACTCCATATTGCTCTTTGCTAAAACTAGTTAGGACATATTGTTTGGTGTGCTCATTATGCATAAGCCTAAAGCATTCATGCCAAGTCTAAATCCATTGAAAATCTTAATAACCTTGGCTAAAGAAAGTAGATAATTAAGAAAAGGCATAAATTGAATAAGTGCATAACTTAGGGGGAGCATTTCTCTTGCATGAATATATTATATATATATATATATATATTTATATATTAAATGCTCTCATAATTTTTATCTTTTATGTCCATATGCCTTAATGAATAACAATACTGCACTGAACTCAAATCTATCCTCTGCTCTTTACTGTTTATATTCTTTGATGGATAGATTATTATTTACGAAATGATGTTTGCTACCTGATTGCATGCTTAGTTTAGAATGCCTCCTACATGGTGGATGTAGTGGATGTGCATGGTATGCTAGTAGTGGATATAGGTTCTCATGTGCATTGAACTGAATTATAAATTTCTTACTTGAACCAATCAAGTACATATTTTATTAGAAAATGTCCGATTTACAGACGGCATGATGCCGAAATTTTGACAGAAATTTTTCTAAAATAAAACCTTGTACATAGATGATTATAATATAATAAATGATAAAATATTTTTGAAATGATGAGTGAAAACTAAATGAATATTAAACTTCATCCTCACATAATCCTCAAATATTGAAGGAAGCTAAGCTTCATCCCTATAGAAAGAACATAAAAGACTCACATGCATCTCCCCGCTTTTTTAATATTAAGGATTTTCTAAGTACCTTGAACATCATATCCAGTTCTTAAAGATCTATAAATAGATATGGATTGTTCTTGGTGTTGAACATTATAACTATGCCTCAATATCTATATCTGTTGACTTTTTGAGTCTTTCTCCTGTTTTGATTATAAAAAACCATAGTATCTCATCTGTGTGCTTAGTGTATAAACAAGTCTACCTTTCTAAAGCACAGATGACAGATGATAAATGGAAGTCAAGAAACACTCAAACGAGCACATCTTTCGGCGCAATCCATGGAATTCCTGAGGAGCAGAGCATGAAGCCTTTGTTTGTTTTAAGTTGTATTTTTATATTTATCATTTGGGTCTGTAATTATAATGAAAGGTCTGTAATAATTAATGCATATCATGCATGTAGGGATTATAAGCTCAAGACCATAGATTAACCTTAGGGATCACCCTTCCGTCGACCGATGCCATATTTTTGGGACTAAGTAAAAAGCCCTTAGAAAAGACCCTAGGTCTATGCACTAGCACTTAGAAAGTCCCCATTATCACATATGCTATCAAGGGAAACTTTTGATTTAAATCTAGACCAAAATACACATTTTTAGTGTGTTTGGTCGACCGAATCCTAACACACAGAGACACTTCAATCGACCAAACCTCCCTAGGGTCAAAAGTTTGACCATTTGGTCAACCGTCCTTAAAATGAACATCAACGCCCTGGTCGACTGAACTAGCACGTGGGGAAATCCCAATGCCCTGGTCAACCGAAATTGAAGTTGAAAAATGGCCTGGTTGACCAAACATCTCAATTCGGTCAACCAAACTTAGCCAGGTTGACCGAACTTCGGAGGTTCAAAAATCGCCTCATGTCTGGTCAACCAACACCTCAGTTCAAAAACACCCTGGTCGACCAAACCTTAAAAATGGTCGACCGAACCTCTCAGGTTGCTCGAATTTTACCGAGGTTAAAACGTAGTTATTTTTTACTAACCATACTTAATCTTTTCTAAAATTCCATCTATGTCCCCCAACGGTTATTTTTTTAGTGTATATATATGGGTTCATTTGCAAAGATTAACAAGAGATTAGGGTTTTTGATTTAAAATTTTCCTCTAACATTTTTAGAGCTTTACTTCCATATATAAACTCATATACTCTACCCTTTTTCATTTACTTTGCTAAAACCAATTTGGTAAGAGTATTGTGTGATATCCCATAGTGTTTACACAAGCTTATACTCTTATTGCATTTATTGTTTGCTTGATTTTGAGATTGAGAGTTGAGCATAGTTTTCCCCCCAGATTTAGTTTAATAAATCTTTTGTGTAGGAAAACTTAAAACTTGTGAGTCTTGGTATTAAAATTGCAAGACACCTTAGCTTGTGTTTTTGTTTGAGCAAAATTTTTTTTCACAAGCTTACTTTTGAATATCTCTTTGTGCTTGAATATTGAGAAAATATTTTTGAGATATTTTGATTACACTTGGTGAAAATATTTGAAACCCAAAACTATGATTGAGATATACATCTATATGTAGTTTCAAATATGAGCTTATTGATACACTCATTGCACTTGATAGAATATAGACATTACTCTGAGTGGTTACTGCACACATATAGCACTGAGCTTATAGTTCTTACATTGTTGGTGTGCATTGATTATACTGTGCTAAATCGGTACATAGTCTACTTAGTTTAGAAGCATTTGAATTGTACGTAAAAATCATATTGATTATTGTATTCCAGGCATGGCCTGAAGGGGTATTGATCTGGCCCATAAAGATCAGTTGTAAGGGCGTTCTCCGCCCCGCAATGAGAGTTTGTAAAGGTTAAGGTCAGCCCTGATAATTTGACCTGGTTGTAACCGGTGTCACTCTACCCGTTAAGTGAACAATAGTGGTAATACTCGGGCTTGGGAGCTGAGGCTAGGACATAGGTAGTATTGGCCGAACCCCAATAACATTTCTAGTGCCTGCTTTTAATTTCTGCATTCTACATTTCAATACTTGAATGTTTGTGTATTATTATTTTGAATGATTGGGTTTATGATTATATAGAAATACCCTAGGTTTGTGTAATAATTTTTGTGGAATTTTGACCCAACCTAGGAGAAATTTTTAAATACCCTATTCACTCCCCCCCCCCCCTCTTTAGAATACACCGATTCCAACAATTTTTTATGCATTTGTGACCTATAGGGATGACTATACTAATCAGGGATAAGTATAGTTGATATATATATATATATATATATATTTAATATAGTTGGCTTAAGGAGTGCAAAAATAATTGCTTATACTGTGTGGCATGCTTAATGAAATAAATTTTTGGTTAGTATAAGCGACTGTGTTCATCTACGCTCGTACTCCAATTGATAGGGGGAGCATCTAAAATGAAAATTTTATCTTTTTATACTCACCAATATCTTTTAGCTTAGATCCATTTTGAATCAAGTGTGGCATCTGCTTCAATGTAATGTTCTTATTGAAAATCATAATTTGAAACGTTGGTTTGTCACAGCCATTTGATTTGCCATATGATCTTGCATGTGATTGATAAATTTTTAGGATCTATATGGTTGTCCTTTCTGGTTATATTTTAGTGTGTGCTTAATTGATAAACTAGAATAATGTTTGTTTGCTTTCATGATCTTTAAAGTTTCTTTTTCAGAAAGCACCCCTAGTATTTCTTGACAACATCCTAAAGGGGATATATATTTATTATATACATATATTTATAAACTGCATAACTGGTTCGGTAACTTCACATGTAAATGCATACGAACTTGTTAGACTGTGTTTGTGCTCAAATCAACTATTTTCTATCATATGCGGTGTGCTTTAAACTCAAATCTTCCATGGGTCTTATGATATGATTCAATTGCAATAGTTTGCGCATATTTATGGTCTAATCCTGTTTTCTTGTCATTTAAATAATTTATATGACCAGTTATATTGTTTGTGTGCTTAATTGCCATGTTTTTCAAAAAACAGTTATATTTGTTTTATGCCCTTTTTGTTGTTGCCAAAAGGGGGAGAAGTAGGGCAAAATTGGGTAATTGGGAAAATGCTTGAACCTTACATTTCCTTTATGCATAGTTTCAGGGGGAGCCTTTCTTAGTTGTACCCACTTTTGCATAGGGTATTTGTCATCATCAAAAAGGGGGAGATTGTTGACATTATGGGTCATATCCCATTTTGATTATGACAAATACACTGGTATTTAATGTTTGCTGAATTTGTGTGCAGGATCAATCTTGCATGTTTTGGCAAAATCATATGGCGTCGCATGGCGACTTGAAGAAAAATGAAGACCCAACATGTTTATTTCTTGTAATTTATATTTCTTTCTGGGTATGTAATAATAACTATTTCAAGGTCAGCAATAATTAATGCATATCGTGCTTGTAGGGACTATAAGCTCAAGACCATAGATGGACCTTAAGGATCACCCTTCCGTTGACCAATGCCGGATTTTTGGGGTCAACTCTCAAAGACCATAGATTGACTTTAGGTCCCCAAACATCACATGAAAAGTCCCAAAAACTTAAAAGTTATACCCAGATGAATAGGGGAAACTTTTGATTTAAATCTAGACCTAAACGCACACTTTTAGTGTGTTCAATAGACCGAACTTGAACCTTTATAAACTTTCGGTCGACCGAACCTTCAAGGGTCAAATGTTGACCATTCAGTTGACCGAACCCTAACATACAGAGTACCTTCGGTCAACCGAATCTCCCTAGGGTCAAAGGTTTGACCATCTGGTCGATCAATCTTAAAATGAACATCAACGCCCTAGTCGACCAAACTGGCACATGGGAATTTCCCAATGCCCTGGTCGATCGAGATCCTAGTTATAAAAAGACCTGGTCAACCGAACGTATGAATATAGTAGATCGAACTTGACCTGGTCGACCGAACCTCGGAGGTTCAAAAATCGCCTCAAGTCTGGTCGACCAACACCTCAATTCAAAAACACCCTGGTCGACCGAACTGAGCAATCTAGTTGACCGAACCTTAAAAATGATCGACCAAACCTCTCGGGTTGCTTGAATTTTACCGAGGTTAAAACGTGGTTAATTTTTGTTGACCCTATTTAAACTTTCTCAAAAAGACCGAATGAGTCCCCAACGATTATATTTTTATGAATGCCTATATATACTACTTCATTTGGGAAGATTAAGGAGGATTAGCAAATATCATTAGCCAAAACTCTCTGAATTTAAAAACCCTTATTTTATCATAAACAAGCCATAAATCCATCTCTTACTCGTCCTACTTGCTAAAATCCTTTGGTAAGAGTATTATTGAGATTGTTTATATTGGCTCACACTCTCATTGTATTTGTTTGATGTTGATTTTTTTGAGAGTGAGCTTGAGAGTTCTCTTATGATTTAATTCATAAGTCTTCAGTGGGAATACTCTCTAGAGTTTTGTGAATCTTGCAGTATTGTTGCTAGTATTCAAAGGCTTGTTCTTATGTTTTGTGAAATATTTTTCAAACAAGCTTGATTTTAAATATCTCTTGTGCTAGAATTTTGAGGAAATCATCTTAGAGATATTTTTATTATATTCTCTTAAAATTTTTGAAACCCTACTTGTGTTGCATATATTTCAAAGATATATTAGTAATACACTCTTGCATTGATATTACCTAGAGTGCTATTACACATTATTTGCACTAAGCTTATAGTTCCTATCTGGTTTATGTGCATTGGTTGATACTGGTACAAATCTACTTGTTGGAGAAGCACATATCTTTGTACACAAAATTTGTATTGAATATCTATTGTATTCTAGGCATGGCCTGAGCGGCGTTGATCTAGCTCGTAAGGATCAGTAGGGCCTTCTCTTCCCAATAAGGAGAGTGTGTAAAGGTTAAGGTCAGCCCTGGTGTAATTTGACCTAGTTGTAACTGATGCCGCTCCACCCGTTAAGTGAGCAATAGTGGTAATCCTCAAGCTTGCGAGCTGAGGCAGGGACGTAGGCGGTATTGGTCGAACCCCAATAACATATCAAGTGTTAGTTTTTTTTTCCCAAAATTTACTTTCTGCAACTGTATGTTTATGTTTATTGTTTGAATATTTGATTAGTTTGTAATTACATAGAAAGACCCTAGGTTTGTGTAATACTACTTGTGGAATCTAATTTAACCTAGGACAAAATTTTTAAATACCTAATTCACCCCCCTCTTGGGAATACACCAATTCCAACACTAGTGTACAAAGAATATCCATAAAATAAGGGAAAGTTAAGTTTCATGAACTCTAAATTGATGTCAAAACTCAAAAGAATGATAAATGGCTCATTAGTACCTCATAAGGTGTCATAGTCGCCACGGGCGCTCTCTCAATGCTCACAAGGAACCCTAAGTACTACAAGTCACGTGAACGTGTATTTTCAGTCTCATAAGATACCATGTAAATACAAGAGTTTATATAGCTAGATTAACACGAATGAACTACTAGTAAACCTACATAGAGCTACAATTCCTAGATTAGCCATATAAAGAGAAACTATACATAAATAACCCACTATACAGCTTAAGTGTGTAACTCCTAGGTTATATGCAAGTATATAAAGGATATAAGTCAATGTTAATCATGACCTAATCATTCATATTCAATTTTTTTTGTTTTTTTGTTTTTGTTTTGTTTTGTTTTTGTTTTTGTTGAATTATATCATCAAATGAGTAGCACCCAATTGCACATGCAAATTGTCTCTCCCCCCCCCCCTAGCTAAAATGAAACATTGTCCTCAATGTGAAAGCATAGGGAGGGAAGTAGAGACATACCTGGGTGGAGAAGTAAGGGAAAAGAAAAACTAAAACTAAGGAAAAATATACTTGAAAATAAACTAAAAATAGAACAAGGTAAAACAAATGAAAATAAAGGAAAGAAAAACATCACAGTCTATCTAGCGGAGGCTCTTGAGGAATTTCATCTAGTGGGCGCAGGTCTATAAATTGAACTGGTGAGTCTCCAAATTTGAGTCGCTACAATGAATCTGTCTTGTTACCTTTACAAAAGTTAGCCTCAAATAAATCAAAACGTTCTAAGGTACCAAACAAAACATGTGCAGACTGCCTTCCTTGTTTTAACAAGAAATTATCTTTATTCAGTATATTTTCCAGAAAATTCACTTCTTTAAGAACTGTTCTTTGAGGAAAAGTTGTCAGAGCAGTTATCTTTGGTTCTTCAGAAGCATCAACATTAAAATTTTTACCTGGTTCCTTGAAATTTAAACTCTCACCATTCTACTCAACTTCTTTATCGGGTGTACCAATCACCTTACCACTGCGGGGATTTGCTTCAACATTGCCCTCCTTGACATTTACTCTAGTAGGGAGTGACAGTTCCACGACTGTCAATTTTTGAGGATAAGGTACCACAGGTTGGTATTCCTTACTAGTCTCAGTTTCCTTATTAATTGACTTCTTCACTTCTGGGCTTGCTTCCTCTGATTTTTCTTTGACTTCATCTGTCTCTGTTG
Source organism: Malania oleifera (assembly GCF_029873635.1). Taxonomy (NCBI): domain Eukaryota; kingdom Viridiplantae; phylum Streptophyta; class Magnoliopsida; order Santalales; family Ximeniaceae; genus Malania; species Malania oleifera. The sequence continues at coordinate 24,534,776 of NC_080425.1, forward strand.
TAACTTCAGGTGCCTGGACAACTGTTTGTCTGTCGATGAGTATCTTAGGTTGGGAAACTTCTTTTCCACTTCTCGAAGTAATAACGGCCTCCACTGTCTCAAGAGAAACATTATGTGTTTGTTGCTATTGCTGCTGGTATTCTTGAGGATTAGGCTGAGGTTCTACCAGAAATTCCTCTTTTTCTAAGATATTCAACTATGTGCCCATCTCATTAATTGTGTCCTGCAATTCTTTTATGGCCTGAGTGTACTGATTGTTAGTTGTGACTTTAATCTGCATGAACTTCTGAAGAGCATCCTCAAAAGACTTCTCCAGTGGAGCAGATGCTGCATTAGATTGAAATCCTTAAGGTGCATAGCTCTGAGAGATCTGTTATGGCTAATACTGATGCTAAAAGGTAGCCTGATGATATGACGGCTGATAAGGGGGTGCATAGGAATGGGGAGGTTGATTCCAAAGTTGCTCTATACTAATCTCCTTTTCCATCTCCATAGCAGCCAATCTTCTGGTAAGGTCAGACAGACATGCCTCAATATCAAAATCATCTTTCAATTCAAACCACTCTCCACCATGTATTGCTCTCAATGGTATGGTTGCAATTGGTCTTCTATCAATCCTAGTGTTCCACTACTGAGCATTTTCAGCTAAATGATCCAGAAAATTCAATGCCTTATCAAGCTCCTTGTCGAGGAAATTTCCTAAACACATAGTATGGATGAACTGTTTTGAGCTAGGAGTCAACACAGTGCAGAAATAATCGACCAGGCGCCATGATTCAAATCCATGGTAGGGACACATGTTAACCAGATCTTTAAATCGCTCCCAGCTTTCATGAAATGTCTTGTCAACTCTTTGCTTGAATTGATTAATCTGTACCAGCAAAATTTGAGTTCTTTGTGAGAGAGAAAATTTATGTAGAAATTCATGTTCCATATCATTCCAATTAGAGACAGCATGAGGCATCAAAGAATTAAACCACATCTTTACTCTATCCTTCAAAGAAGAAGTAAATAAACGAAGTCTAGTAAATTCATCAGTTCTAGCACTAGGAAAAAAAGTATTGCTAGTCAACTCAAACTTTGTTAGGTGCCGATAAGGATACTTGAATTTCGTCCTATAGAACTAAAATATCAATGACATCCTCTTGCGCTGAATCATGAAATTAAATGCGTCATTAGGTAAAGCAGTGTAAGATGGTGCAGTGGTGCATGTAAGCTGCAAAAAATCCATAAGATTGTGTGGTGCAGGTGCAACCATATATATATTTTTTAATTATTATTATTATTATTATTATTATATTATTATTATTATTATTATTTTCAAAACCTTTTCTTTTTCATGAAGAAAAGCAAAATAAAAAGGAAAAACACTAATTTGAAATTAAATCTGGAATTCCTCAGCAACGGCACCAAAAACTTGACTTACTCGAAAAATGAGCAGCTCGAAAGTTATCCCAAGTATAGGAGTTCAGTCGTATAATAATTAGCCCAAGGGCTAGATCGTCTCCTTAGGAAATGCAATTTAATTCCAAATTTCACGTAATTCCAAAAGAAAATAAGAAACTAAGTTTTACTGAACACAATTCATATTCGGGTTTTCTAGATGTTTGATATTTTTTTGACGAATTAAAAAAAACGTGCAATTTAAATTATGAATCCTAAAATGCACTAAATTTAACAGCGAGGAAGGATCCTACGTTTAATCAGTCAGAAAAGAATTAAATCTCACGTTGAACTTCAGAAAAAAGACTAAAGACAATAACTTTACTACATAACTTAAGCATGCAATTCTAACAAACTAATCAAACACAAAAAAAAAAAAAAAAAAAAAAAAAACATTTAACACAATCAAAAACTTAAATTTAACTCTTTAAAAACTTAAGCAATAAACTAAAACACGATAAAAATTCAGACTTTCATTAAACTGAAATTAAAATAAATAGAACCTAACAAAATTTAAATCCTAAAGAAGATTTAAAAAAAATTTTTTTTTTATTAAACCAAACCGAACTTTAATGATAAAAAAAAAAAAAAAAAAAAAAAAAAAAAAAAACTCAAGCAAAAATTAACTCTAATGATAATATTAAATAAGAAGAGAAAGAAAATAAATAAACTTTAATAATAATAACCCATCAAATATCTAAAAGTTTAAAATTTTAATTGAGATTTTACTGAAAATTAAAAATATTCAATTAAGTATTTAAAAGAAAGAATAAAGAGAGAGAGAGAGAGAGAGAGAGAGAGAGCAAACTAAGGGAGAGGAAGAGAAAGGAAGAGAGAATGGAGTGCTGAAAAAAAAAAAAAAAAAAAAAAAGGAGAGAAGAGAGGGAGAGAACTGAGGGAGAGAGAGGGCCGAGAGAAGGGAGAGAGGAAGAGAAGGGAAAGGAGAGGAATAGATAAGAGAGGGAGAGTGAGGTGTTGCCCTACTGTTGAAGAAAAAAAGCTTTTAAAGACCCCCCCCAAAGAACCCTACACGGCCACAAGTCCACACACACGCACAAGGAAGCCCACACCCGGCTGCATGGCTGGGTCAAATCAAGCCATAAGTATATATATATATTTCTTTTCTTTGCTTGTTTCTTCCTTTTTTTTTTTTTTTTTTTTTGTTTCCTAGCGCACAAGCCTGATTTTTTCCTTCCTACAGCCCGCAGCTCTCAAAGCTCAAAATACAAAAGTTGTAGAGCCTTTCCTCGGCTTTCTACAGCATTTTGAATCACCTCTATTGGAGCTCGGATGGGAGAATTATGCCTAGATTACGAAGTAATGTCGACTTTATTATTCATAAATTACCCTGCAATAATAAAATACCAAAAATTCATAAATTATTGAATAAATCCAAAATATTATAAATAGAGTGCAATGTTAAAATATTAAGCATAATTAGGCATTTAATTAAAAATATAATCGTTAATGTATGATTTTAAATACCTAATCATGCAATTTAGGTGCGTGATCATAGAACAAGTTAATAAAGAAACACCAAAAAGGAGTTTGTGGATTTTATTAGGTAAATATGCATTACAAGAATAAGAGAACAAACTGGACTTAGATAAAGGTATTTTATAAGATGTAATGATTTGATGAAGAATTTTGGAGGAAGGATGACCATGACAACTATGCTAGAGACTAATGGTTAGGAGGGAAGGCTTGGACCATGTTGTTGTGATAGCCGAGTGTTGTGGTGAAGAGGATGGTCTGCCAACTAAATTTGGCCACTCATAGATGTTTCCTCTATTCTAGCCTCGCACTAAGGATGCCCTCGTGGTTAGATCCTTCACAAGAAAAAAAATCAAGAAAAAAATTCAATAGAGGTGTTATTGTAAGAGCAAAATTGAGAGACAGAAAGAGGATTTTTCTTGATGTTTGGTGTACACAAAATATTGTTGAGTTTGAAAGTGGAATCACAAGAATTAACAGTGGTAAATCCAATATGTGTAATAGGAACGTTATTACCATTTCCAACCATGATATCATCATTTCCAAAATTCTCAGAGTGAATAGATAGGTTTTGCAAATCTGAGGTGATGTGATGAGATGCCCCAGAGTCAACTATCCAACCCGACTAATTACTCAGAGTCTCATGAGCTGTGAAGTTGGCTTGCGGTTAGGTGATGCGTAAGGGACGTGATCTACATACTTTGGCAACATGACCAAGCTTGTCACACAATTGACAGAAGACTCGAGGTTGATTCCCATTGAACTTAGGCCGCCAATTATAATTTAAGTAATTGGATGAGAGTCCTTGATTTTGTAGACTGTTGGAAAGGTTTTGGTTGCCACAGTTTCCATAGGAATTCTATTGGAGTTGATTGTTGTTATTCCCTGGGTAGCCATTATTGTTTCCTTCGAATCGTGACTGCTTTTGAAAGGTATTGAAGTTGTTGTTTTGGCCTTTCTTGATGTGTTGCTTTTGTGAATATTGTTTAGTGAGACAGAGTCTTCTTTTGTCGAGTTTAATTGCATGAGACTCGTTTCATAGTCAATAAGTTTTTCTACTAATTCTTCAAAGGAGATGGGTGATTCTTTTGCACGTAAGGCAGTTTTGAGTTCTTTGTAATTATCGGTGAGACCATTTGAGTGTATGAACCACTATTTTTCTATCACTCAAATCGTGCCTAATTATAGAAAGATCATATAAAATTGTTTTAATAGTTTGCATAAAGTTAGAAATGCTCTTTCCTTCTTGACTGACCTTGGTGAGGGAGTCAATGAGGCTAACCATCGAAACATTATATTTATTGGCATAAATAGTTTTGAGTTTGCTCTAGGCATCCTCAACATTTTTACACTAAGATACAATTGGTCCTACTGGTCCAGTGACAGATGTTTAGATAGCAAGAAGCAGTAGTCGATCTTGACTAATCCAAGTTTTTTTTTTTTTAATTTTGGATCATCAGTTGGTGGGAACGGATGAGTTCCATCTACAAATCCCATGAGATCATACCCAAGAATAAGATTTGTCATCTATAAGTTCCACATTGAATAGTTTCCTCCTCTGGAAAGTTTAAAAGGAATAAGTGTGGCGGTGTTGATTGAGACAACATGAGTTGGTGGCCTCACAAGGCTTAGAATCTTATTTTGATGATAACAAATCAAAGGGACTTAACATATTTGGTTAAGTGAAGTTTCAGGACTCAAGTGTGTTAATAAAAGATCAAGATCAAGTGCTTGAAAAGTCTATTAAAAGCTTGTACTTAAAGCAAAAAGAACATGATGAAGTATGTACTTAAGTCAATGAGCTATAAAGGAATTCAAAGCAATTACATGAAGACATTGAAAGCAAAGCAAATACATGAAGACATTGAGAGCAAAGCAAATACATGAAGACTTAATGATTAGAAAGTCATAGTCCTTAAGCAGGCTCATGTAAGTACTTCAAACAATTCAATATTGATGCATGAAGCTCTTAGGAATTAATATTGACTTAAAGACCTATGTTTGAAAATCTCAAAAAATACTTTCAAAAGTCTCAAATCAATATGACAAGTATAAAAGCTAAAAAGAGTTTTGGAAACAAAGTTTTTAAAAGCATATGTTTTGCACGATCAGGCAACTGATGCTTCACCATCAGGCGACTGACATTTTATGTTGATGAAAATTAAACAGACAGAATAGAATCAGGCGACCGACCTCTCCGGATCAGGTGACTGACCCCATTCTATGTTTGAAAATACGCTGTACTTAAAAAGCACAGGCGATGACTCCGATATTTCAGTCGACTAACCTTCGTGATTTTAAATTTATAATAGTAAGGAAAGGTTTCCAAATTTGATTGCTTGGCCCCCAAACTTTTAGAAAACTTGGGAAATACTCCAAGTAACTTGGACAACACGAAAATTTACTTTATTACTCTATAAATACATGTTATTCACATGAATTAATCACAACTAGCAAGCACATACTAATTGAAAATTTAGAATACTACTGCTGAAATTCTACTGAAGCATTGTTTTGCTATTGCTAAAAAAACAACGATTTTCTTAATTGTTTTCTACTAGGAAATTCAAAATTAAATCAAAATTTTAGTAACAATCACCTGAGCTGCATCTTTCTATATTGATTATCGATTGAAGTATGAAAAGAAAGGAAAGAAAAACATCACAATCTGTCTGGCGGAGGCTCTAGAGGAATTTCATCTGGTGGGTGCAGTTTTATAAATTGAACTAGTAGATCTCCAAATTTGAGCCGCCACAATGAATCAGTCTTAATACCTGCATGAAAGTTAGCCTCAAATGAATTAATGCTCTGCAAAATACCAAACAATACATGTGCAAATTGACTTTATTATTTTAACAAGAAAGGATCTTTATTCAGTATGTTTTCCAAGAAATTTACTTCTTTACAAACTGGTTTTTGAGGAAAAGTTGTCAGAACAGTTACCTTTAGTTCTTCAGAAACATCAACAATAAAATTTGTACCTGGTTCCTTGAAAATTGAACTCTCGCCATTTTGCTCAACTTCTTCATCTGATGCACCAATTACCTTCCTATTGCAGAGATTTTTTTCAGCATTGCAATCCTTGAGACTTGCTATAGTAGGTTATAATGGTTCCATGGTTGTCTCTTGCACTTGAATATTTAGCTGGGATGATGGCTCCACGTTAACTAACTTCTTCAATTCTAGGCTCGCCTCCTCTGATTTTTCTTTGACCTTATCTATCTCAGTTGTAACTTTAGGTGTTGGGACAACTGTTGGTATGTCGATGAGTATCTCAGGTTGGGAAACTTCTTTTACACTTCTTGAAGTAAGAACAACCTCCGCTATCTCAAGAGAAGCATTATGTATTTGTTGCTGTTGGTGCTGGTATTCTTGAGGATTGATGTTCTACCAGAAATTTCCCTTTTTCTAAGATATCCAACTGCGTGCTCATCGCATTAAGGGTGTCCCGCAATTCATTTATGGCTTGAGTGTACTGATTGTTAGTTGTGATTTGAATCTGCATAAACTTCTGGAAAGCATCCTAAAGAGACTTCTTTGGTGCAGCAGGTGCTACATTAGATTGAAATCCTGATGGTGCACAGCTCTGAGGGATCTGTTGTGACTGATACTGAGGTGGAAGATGTCTGGATAATATGTTGGCTCATATTTATCTCCACCACTGATTGCACCAATAGGTTGTACTACCATGGGTGCCTAATCGTATCATGTATTCCATTGTCGGACACTTTCAACTAAGTAATCAAAGAATGATAGTGCCTGATCTGGTTCCTTACTGAAGAGTTCTCCATTGCACATGGTTTGGATAAAGTGTTTGCAATTAGGAGTAAGAGCTATATATAAATAATTGACTAACCTCTATGATTCAAACCTGTGATGTGGACAAGTACTTAGCAGATCCTTGAACCTTTCCCAGCAAACCCGAAAAGTCTCATCGCCCTTCTGCATAAACTGAATGATCTGTTCTTACAAAAATTGAGTTCTCTATAAGGGACAAAACTTATACAAAAATTCACGCTCCATGTCAGCCCAATTAGAGAGAGCGTGAGGTCTCAAAGAATTAAACTACATCTTCGCCCTATCCTTCAAAGAGGCAAGAAATAAACGAAGTCTAGTAAATTCATCAGTTCTAGCATGAGAGAAAAAATATTGCAAGTCAACTCAAATTCCGTCAGGTGCCGATATGGACACTCGGATTCGGTCCTGTAGAACTAAGGTATTAATGACATCCTTCCATGCTGCACCATGAAGTTAAGTTCGTCATTAGGTAAAGCAGTGTAAGATGGTATAGTGGTGCATGTAGGTTATAGAAAATCCATAAGCGTGCGTGGTGCAGATGCAGCCATATTTTCTTCAAAACTCTTTTTTTTTTTAGTAATTCATTTATTTTTTATTTTTTTATTTTTATTTTTTTCTTCATGAGAAAAATTAAACTAACAGGAAAAACACTAGTCTGAAACTAAAATTGACATTCCTTGGCAACGGTACCAAAAACTTGACTCACTCAAAAAATGAGCAGCTTGGAAGCTATCCCAAATATAGGAGTTCTGTCGTATAATACCTAACTCAAAGGCCAGGTCGTCTCCTCAGGGAATGCATTTTAATTCCAAATTCGTATAATTTCAAAAGAAACTAAGAAAATAAATATTTATTGAACATAGTTCAGATTCAGTTTCCTAGGATTTTTGAGGTTTTTGCAATAGAATTTAAATTCTAACTAAAAATTAAATATGCATGAAATAACTTAAATAAATATCATATTCAATGCCATAATAATGAAAGAACTAAACCCTACAATCATTCAACTAAATAAAAATATTAACTTTAAACGTAAACTCAAGCAAGAATACACTCTAAATAAAAACACCAACTTTAATAATAAAAACACCCAAAGAAAATAATTAAATACCTATAAAAATTTTAAATAAGAAGACAAATTGAAATTAACAATAATAATGCTCAAATAAGAATTTAAATGCAAGAAAGAGAGAGAGAGAGAGAGAGAGAGAGAGAGAGAGAGAGAGAGAGAGAGAGAGAGAGAGAGAGAGAGAGAGAGAGAGAGAGATTTAAACAGAAATTTATCTAGTAAAAAGAAAGTTCTTAAATTAAACAAACTATTTTTAAACAAAAATTAATCCAAACTTTGAATAAATTTAAAAAATTAACAATAAAATTAATTTTTTAAAAATTGAGTTCAAAGAAAGAGAGAGATGAGAGAGTAATGGAGAAGAGAGAAGAGAGAGAGGGAGAGGAGAAAAAAAACTGGCCATAGAGGAGTCTTCTTGGCGTGCACAGCCTCCCTAGCCCCTGCTGCTACTCCATCCAAAAGAACTAAAAAAGAAAAGACTAAAGAAAAACCCTAGAATAACCCTACCTACCCCCCTCTTTAAATTTTCAAAAGCTAATCAATAAAATAACTCCCCAGCCCCATCTAATTCTCCCCTTAGCACACACACGCACAGAAAAGGGCTTCTTGCATGGCCGGGTCACATCAAGACCCAGCCCACTTTTTTTTTTTTTCCTTTCTTGCTTTTTCTTTTCTTCCCTTTTGTTTCCTAGTGCACAAAGCCAATTTTGACCATACTGAAACCCGTATCTCTCAAATATCAAAAAAAAAAAGTTGTATATCTATTTCTCATCTTTCCTTATAATTTTAAATCGTCTCAATCGGAGTTCGTACGAGAAAGTTATGCCCAGATTACGAAACAATGCCAAAATAGTCCATAAAAACAACGTATGGTAACTTCACGTCTGATTTTTACCTTGATGCAGCTAGTATCTCTCAAAACTTGAAACATGAAAATTGTATGGCATTTTCTTATCTTACTACAACATCTTGAATCATCTGAATCAGAGGTCGTATGAGAGAGTTACGCACAAATTACGAAGTACCGTTGATTTTTAACTTCCAATAGTCGCCCTGTAATAAAAAAATACCCAAAATTCATAAATTACTCAATAAAACCCAAATATTATAAATAGGACACAATTATAAAATATTGAGAGTAATTAGGTATTTAATTAAAAATATAATTCGTAATACATGAATTAAAATACCTAATTATGCAATTTAAGCACGTAATCACTTCATTCATGGCAGCTAAGCATGTTACATCTTGAGAGATTAAGTTTTCAAGGTTTATACAATATACATTATTGACTCTAAAAGCTATAAATAACACCTCATGTTTCCTTGGGTTTTGAACTATGCACTTATCTTGCTTAAAGACTATGTCAAACCCTTTATCACTAAGTTGAATAATGCTTAAAAGATTATGCTTTAATCCATCCATTAACAAAACATAATCAATTGTAAGGGAGGGTTCTTTACCTATTTTACCAATCCCGACTATTTTACCTTTAGCGTTGTCACCGAAGATCACGTACCCTCCATCCTTTTGAACTAGGGTGGTGAACTTTGTTCTATCCCCGGTTATATGTCTTGAACACCCGTTGTCCAAGTACCATTTTTCCTTTGATGGAGTGGTCCTAAAGCATACCTACAAGGAAGGATTTACGGTGTTACTTTTGGAACTCAAACCTTCTTAATTTTTTTAAGTTATATCTATTTTTAGTGTTTACTTTCCATTCATTTTTTATTTTGACATACTTCTTTTTAAGTGGACAATTAAACTTTATGGGTCCCTTATTCCTACACAATAAGCAAGTAGTGTGTTCATGAATATTTGTAGAATATGTACTATCATAGTATTTTGCTTTTTTTTACAAAATATGCCATAAATAAGTTCTCCTTCATTTTTTTTTCAATTCCATTGTAACCAATTCCTTCTTTGTCACTAATCATCCTTTGTTGTCCAACCATCTTTTCAAAATTCTCTTTTCCTCTAGTAAAATTATAAATAATTTTGTCTTTATCTTCAATTTTACTTTTAAGATTACTTATTTCTAAGTCTTTCTTGCTTTCACCGTTTACTTGTAGTTTCACCAACTCTTGAGACATGTTGTTTATTTTCTTCATTCGATCATCAATATGAGATTCCTTTTCTTTTTCAGCTAATTTAGAGGATTCTAGTTGATTCTTAAGATTTTCATTTTTTTTCTTTCAAAGCTATGTTCCTTTTAGTTACTTTAATGAACCTAATGTGTGAGGCAAATAATTCAGCTTATATTTCCTCATATGAAGGCATACTATCACATGAATCATTACAAAACTCTCCACTAGATTCTTCTGATGAACTATAGTAAGAGTTTACCTCAGCATTGTGCACCATGAAGCACATGTTGGCAACTTCTTGTTCACTTGATTCATTCTCTGATTCGTTCAAGCTTGTATCATCCCATGTAACTTTCATTGCCTTCTTTTTCTTCTTCTTGTCTTTCTTCAGCTGTGGACAATTAGGTTTAATGTGTCCGACCTTTTGTAGTTATAGCACGTAGGTGGTTCATTCTTCGTTTCCTTTGTGATTGTTTCTCCTTTGTTAGTTTTTGTTCCTTTAAACCTCTGAGGGAATTTCCTATTCTTTCTGAAAAATTTTCCAAGTCTTTAAGTAATGAAGGCTAGTTCTTCATCATCTAATTCATTATCTTTCTCTTCATCACTAGAACTTTCTTTGACAGCCTTAAGGGCTATTGATTTCTTATTTTTATTATTGTTCTCTAAATTTCTTTCGTTTATTGTCATCTCATATGTGAGAAGGGATCCAATGAACTCACCAAGGGAGGTATTTTTCAAGTTTCTTCCTTCTGTGATTGTTGTGGCTTTAGGTTCCCATATTGGAGGAAGTCTTCTAAGGATTTTTCGAATCATTTCATATGTTGAATAATTTTTTCCTAAAGCATTTAAAGAATTTTTATATAAATAAATTTGGTATACATGCTAGTGATAGTTTCATCAGGATTCATCCTAAAGGCTTTATACTCATTAGTGAGCATTAGGGGTGTACAAAATTTACCGAAAAATTGAAAATCGGACCGAAACCAAATCGAAACACATTTCGGTTCGATTTTTTGGTTTTGATTTTGAAATATAAAAAATTTTGGTTTCGGTTTCGGTTTCGGTTTTGGACCAAAACCGAACCGAAAAAACCAAAAACCGAATTAATAAATAATAATTGTATAATTTTATATACTAGATGCCGCCTATTGGTGTTGGATCGCCAGTCGCCGGCGAGAAACCACCTCCGAATCCACCTCTGGTCAGGCTGGATGGCGGAGATTTCTGGGACAAAGTCCATGGCTCCATGCGGCACTCACGCTCCTCTTCTTGGAGCTTGAGAGAGATGCCTCAGACAGAACCCTTCTGGATCTGTTTCATGAGGTGGGAGGAGAAGTCGGCGATCTTGTTTCGGAGGCGCTTGGAGGGGATAATGGCCACTTCTTGGATGATCTTCTTGCTAGTGAAACGGATCCAGAACTTGGTGTGGAAATCCAAGGTCATACGAGAGTAGTACTTCTCGATCACCTGCCGAGAAGATTTCTTCACCGTCTTGGTGTGTAGTGCACACGCCCCATCTCTATCTGTGTGTGTGTGTGTGTGTGTGTGTTTGCGAGAGAGAGAGAGAGAGAGAGAGAGAGAGAGAGAGAGAGGCCACCGGCGAACTGCAAAAGGGCAAGTACAGATTTGCGAGGAACCACATGCTAGCCATCCCACATCGGTTGGAAATGGGAAGAGAACTAGTATCCCCACCTTATATATTTTATATGGATCCTCCTTTCAACATGGCTCATGTTTTGGGCTTTGCAACTAAAGCCTTGGCCCAGGATTTATATAATACCATGGGTTGTGGCCTGTTGATGTAGCCCTGGCTCAAGTATTAGTGTTGTTTTAATGGTTCAAAATTTGGTAAAATCGAAAATAACCGAACCAAACTGCAAAGTTCATGGTTTGGTTTGTTTATAAACCGATGGTATATGGTTTGGTTTTGGTTCAGTCATTTTGAAAATCGAGGAGTTCAGTTCGGTTAGCGGTTTTGGCAAAAACCGAACCGAACCGAACCGTGTACCCCCTAGTGAGCATATCGATTCTACTCTCTCTAACTATCTACCGTTCCTTCATAGGTTACCTCTAACTTATCCCATATTTCTTTAGCTGACTTACATGCCATGACCCTATTGAATTCCATAATGTCCAAAGCACAATATAGTGCATTCATGACACTTGAGTTTACTTGCATCATTTTATAGTCATTATCAATCAAATCTCGTTCTTCTTTAGGTACTTCTTTACCATCTACTAATTTAGTAGGAATGTGATCACCATGTGTGACAACTTTCCATGCTTCCCAATCCATAGTTTGAATATAGATTCCCATTCTTTTTTTTCCAAAACGTGTAGTTTACACCGCAAAAAATAAGGGGTCTAGTTGAGGATTGTCCCTCAGCAAAAGGGGATACACCTAGGTGTGCAATAGTGATCTTTATATAGCTTCTAGTTAAGATTTGCTATAACCCCACTCTGATACCAATTGAAAAGGAAGGTGTATTCCCAAGAGTGGAGTCAATTGGGATTTTAAAATTTCTCTGATTGATTCTTTAACTTAATTTAATACAAGCAAAGAAGGTTTTCAATTTTAAGTTCAATCGAAAATTAACTTTTTCAAAACCTTTATCAATGAATATACTAAGTTGAATATCTTTTTCAGCACCTCAACACAATCCAATCAACACAATCACAACACAATCCACACAAGAGAAAGAATTCAACAATGCTGCCAAGTTTCAACACTTTAGTAACTCAAAGTAGAGTTTGAGAATGTATGTTTGCTGATAAAAAGCCCTATGTTTATGAACATGTTTTCTCAATATAAACCATAATTCAAACTTCCAACAATCTTCCAAAAACTCGAACTTTAAATAAACTTTTAGTTAATTAGTCTTTGGTGTTAACCAATCAACGTACTCCCTTTAAGGTTTTTGCAATTTATATTGATCAACCAATGTACTCCCTTTCGGTTTCCGTAATCCCAAAATCATATTAAACCTTGGTTTATTTAATTTCCAATCCACGTAGTGTATATGATCAAAAATTAAAATCCAACAACGCAGTTAATATAAATAGAAAATTAAATGAGAGTAGGGAAGAGAGTGAGATGAGAGTTTTTATGAGGTTCGGCTACACCCGCCTACGTCCCCGCCTACGTCCCCGCCTTAGGCTAAACCACCAAGGATTCCACTATAACCACTCCTTTGCAGGCAGGAGCAACCTTACAATCTCTCCTTCAATAGGCTAGAGTATGCCTCTCCAAACGACACCCCACACTTGATCTAACAACAATTCAAGAACCTGAACCGTCTACAAAACAAGAACAAGGTCCTCTCAGGTTGTTTCAAAATCAATTTAAATATTTGTTAGTCGATTGGGAAAACCTTGTCAGTCGCCTGGAAAGACCAAAAACTAATTTTTTAATTTATTTTCAAATTCTTTTTGCTCTTTTGCTTTCCCCAAAATAATTTAAGTCTTTTGAAAAGTATTTTTTGGCGTTTTTCAAAACATGGTCTCTAGGTCAATGAGCTTCAAATCCAATCAAATTATCATTTGAATGAAGTACTTACATAGAAACTCTTCTTAAGACTTTAAAACACTTTCTAAGCTTGGAATCTTCATGCTTATCTTTTGTTGAGTCATTTGAACTTTGAGCTTCAAATTATCTACGCTTTTAGCAAGTCCTCTTTGATATTCATGCTCTCATGATTTTCAAGCTTTCATATTCCTTTTCCATGGAGTCTTGCAATCAACTTTTGTATTCATTTGAGCATAATGACTTGATTCTTGAAATTTCATCACTTGTAACAAAACATGTTAAGTGACCTATTATTTGTTATCATCAAAACAAGATTAGTAAGTCATGTTAGGCCAACATAGGATATGCTCTAAATAGTAAAACCTTTAGACTATACAACAAAGAATGATGTCGGTTGTGGAATCCATTCATTAGCATTTGATGAAGCCAACCCATTCTCTTCTAAAACCATTGTTAATGATGATATAGATATAAAAAATGGTTTAGAAGACTTAGCAATTCATGATAACAAAGAAGAGGGTACTGAAATTAAAGAACCATATGATGATGACTCTCAAAATCAAGTTGAATTGCCAAAAAAATTGAAATTCGTGAAGAACCAACCTAATGATCAAATTATTGGTGAATCTTCTTGAGGGGTGTCAACTTGATCTTCACTTAAGAACCTATGTGATCATTTTGCATTCCTATCACAAAAGGAACCTAAGAACATAAATGATGCAATTACTGATGATTCATGGGTATTAGCTATGCAAGAATAGCTAAATAAATTTGAAAGAAATAACGTTTGGAAGTTAGTTCCTAAGCCAAATGATCATTCAATTATAGATACTAAATGGGTTTATATGAACAAAAATGACAAAAATGGCATTGTTGTCCATAACAAGGCTATACTAGTAGCACAAGGTTTCAATCAAGACAAATGAATTGATTTTGAGGAAATCTATGCACCACTAGCTAGAATGGAAGCCATTCACATGTTAGTTGCCTATACATCCCACAAAAACTTCAAACTCTATCAAATGGATATGAAGAGTGCATTCCTATATGGTTTCATAAATGAAGAAGTTTATGTCGAACAACTTTCAGATTTTGAAGATTTCCATTTTCCGAACCATATGTTTAAATTGTCGAAAGCCCTATATGATTTAAAACAAGCTCTTAGAGCTTGGTATGAAAGACTGAGTGACTTTCTACTAGAAAGTGGTTTCTCGAGAGGAAAGATGGATAGTACTCTCTTTATCAAAACCCAAACCAATGATATGCTTATCATTCAAATTTATGTTCATGATATCATATTTGGTGCTACAAATTAGGATCTATGTAAAGAGTTTGCTACATGCATGCAAGATGAATTTGAGATGAGTATGATGGGTGAACTTACATATTTTTTAGGACTTCAAATCAAGCAAACCAAATATGAATCAATCATAAACCAATCTAAGTATATAAAGGCCTACGCAAGAAATTTGACATGAAGGTGGCAAAGCATTGGGAACACCAATGAGCACTTCCACTAATCTTGATAAGGAAGAGCAAGGAAAACCAATAGATATCAAATACTACTGTGGTATGATTGGGAGTCTGCTCTACTTAACAGCCAGTAGACCACATATCATGTTTAGCATTTGCATGTGTGCTAGATTTCAAGTTTCACCGAAGGAATCACACCAAATAGCTATTAAAAGGATTTTACAGGATTTGATTGGTACTATAGACTTAGGTTTATGGTATCCAAATGACACATTCTTTGAAATGATCAGCTACTTTGATGTGGACTATGCCAGGTGCAAAATTTACCGAAAAGCTACAAGTGGTACGTGTCACTTCTTAGGACATTCTCTGGTATCTTGGTTTTCTAAGAAACAAAATTTTTTGGCTTTGTCTACCGTTGATGCTGAATATGTTGCAGCTGGCAGTTGTTGTGCTCAAGTTTTATATATGAAGCAACAACTTAAAGACTACAAATTGAATTATGAGTCAGTGACGATCGATAATACCAACGCCATAAATATATCTAAAAATCTAATATCACACTCAAGAACAAAGCACATAGTGATAGGAATGGTGTATTCCCAAGAAGGGGGTGAATTGGGTATTTAGAAACTTCCTAGGTTAAATTCAAATTACAAACAATATTTCGAAACCTAGGGTCTTTCTATGCAATCCCAAAATCCAACAATATTAAAAGCATGTATGCAAAATAATCAAGACAATAAATATTCAGAGCAAAATAATCAAGACAATAAATATTCAGACATACATGTACAAAAATATAACGTGCAGAATTAAATAGTGTAGAGAAAAGAAAGCGCAACATGATATTTGTTATCGAGGTTCGGCCAAACCAGCCTACGTTCCTGCCTTAAGTCAGCCACTCAAGAATTCACTAAGTGCCCACTTTAACCGAGCATAGCGATACCACTTACACTCTCATTACGGGGTGGAGACTCTCCAGCTCAATTACGGGGATGAGCCACAACCAATTCTCCTTACGAGGTAG
Organism: Malania oleifera; assembly: GCF_029873635.1. NCBI lineage: Eukaryota > Viridiplantae > Streptophyta > Magnoliopsida > Santalales > Ximeniaceae > Malania > Malania oleifera. Next base: position 24,550,697 of record NC_080425.1, read on the forward strand.
AGATACCTCAGCTCAATTACTAGGCTGAGTCAAACTGTGCACACTTTACAGGATGATACAAATCTTAGCTCAATTACCCAGACTGAGCCAAACTGGTACACCTTACAGGATGGTGACTTCCTCTTCAGGCCACTCCTGGAATACAAAGATAATAAAATTTTCATACAAGTAAATGCTTCTAAAAAAGCATGCGTACTAATTTAAGCTCTACAATGCACTCACACAATATATGAATTTAAAGCTCAAGTGAGTGTGTATTTTTCACTCAAAGATATTTTTCAATTAAAATTGAGAGTGCAAATTAATTTTCTCAAAATTAAAATGAGAGACCGTTCAAGAAAAGATGTTTAGATGAAAATATGCTCAAGGTTCTCTTTTCAATATCCCAAGAATTTTCCCAAAATAATTTTTCAAATAAAGTTTAAGGGAAGTAGGGATGTTGGCCTAGCTAGGCTTACAACTCTTGATTTTGATGATAACAAAGTAAGACTATCTACTTTGTTTCCAAGTGATACTATTTCAGGCAAAGATGTTTTCAGCAATAAAAAGGAAAATTACGAAAGCTCAAACTTCAAAAGTCATATCTTGAAAGCTCTCAAAGAGTCAAGGAACATGGAAGGCTCTATATCAAATATTTGATCCATAATGAAAGCTCAATGAACTTTGAAAGATCAAAGATCAGTGACAAAAAGAACTCAAAGCAAAGAAGAGTCAAATTAGTTTTTAGAACAAACTTTGAAAATACTTCAAGTTGATTCAAATATGATTTTTCATTTTGAAGCTCATTAGGCAAAGAGACTTAGAGACCTTAGTTTTAAGTCTTGGAAATTATTTTTCAAAGAAAAGCCAATTAAGATTCCAAGTCTAAATAAACAAAGAAGAGAGAAATCAAAAATATCATGAAATGAGAAACAACTAGTTGACGGACGACTAACTGTCAATACACAGTCATCTGGCATATTAAAGGACTTAAATTAAGTAGACAGAAGTTTGACAAACGATTCTCAAGTACTTGACAGATGACTGTCAGTGACAACTGAGACAACTGGGTGTGTTTTGTCAGTCATCTAGAACCTTTCTGAATGTTTTAAAAAAAAACTGAGTTGTTCAGTGACAGACGACTGCCACCCTGATGACAGGCAACTACCACCTTACTGTTTGTGAAATTTGTATTTGAAATGCATGGACAACTGACTTCCAAAGACCACACAGTCGTCTGGATCGCTGCAAATTTCAAAATACTCAACGAATATATTTTTGAAATTTAAATTACTTGAGGCCCAAATTAATATAAAACTTGGACCCTACTCCAAGCAAACTTGGGGAACAAGTTAGATACCTTTCTACATCTATAAATACCCTCAAGTTACATTGATTTGTATACCAAGAATTCAATTTCAGTAATCAAACTCTCTCTCAAGCATTCTGAAAATATCAAAGCTCTTTGTTGCTCACAAACTTCCACGAAGTTACTGAAGTCTTGCTGATTTTCTCACTGATATTAAGCCACAATTGTTAATTCTTTCATCCATTGAAAGAATCCCACAATGAAAAATTTCTAGAGCTTCAATCTGAATTTTGTATTGTGAATTTTATTGAAGTACATAGCTTTTGATTTGTACTAATCAGCTCTTTAAGAAGCAAATTCTTGTATGTCTTATTTCAAATTTTTGTAGTAGATTGATAGACGGTTCGAGTGTTGAATCATTGGACCAAACAAGGGAATATTGTTTGGAGAAGGTGGGCTTTAGCCTTAACCAAGGAGTGTTGTAATCGGCATTGTTCCGCCTGATAAAGGAACGGTGATAGTGAATCCTTTGGTGGTTTTGCCAAGGGTGAGGACGTAGGCTGTGTTGAAGCTAGAACTTCGTAAAACCTTGTGTTCTTCTCTCTCTTCCCTACTCCTTACTTTTCAGCAAAGATTATAAATTGCATGGGTGTTTTATCAAACTCTAAATTCTAAGTGTTTGGTTGTTAAATAGACTGGAAGATAATTTGTTTTGGTATTGATCAGCATTGATTGCAGAAACCAAAAGGGATTACGTTGGTTGATCATCCTTAACTTATTAAATTGAAAGTTTATTTAAAAGCTAAACATTGGGAAGAAGTGTGTTTGTGAATTTTGACATAGGGCTTATACACATTCAGCAAGCTTTACATATTGATACAGGGCTATTGTTACAATAACTAAGTGGTCGATTTTTTTGTTTTGGTTGTGATTACTCTGAATCAATTTTGTGATTGTGTTTGAGCATTGATTATTGTTATAACACAAAAGTATTAAAAAAGGAGGAATAAAATTTTTAAATCCCAATTCACCCCCCTCTTGGGAAAGCTATCCAATTTCAATTGGTATTAGAGCCTAATTATAGTAACTCTTAACAAGAAACTATAAAAAGATCTAATGGCATATGTAGGAGTAGCTCCCTTCGGTGAGGGTCAATCCTCAACCTAACCACCAATCTTTTGTAGACATAACTATACCTTTTGGAAAAAGAGAATGCAAATATATCTCCAACACATGGATTGGAAAGCTTGGGAAGTAGTTATGGATGGAGACCTTATTCCCACTAAGATAGTAGATGGAAAACAAATTCCTAAAGAGAAAAAGGATATGACCGATATAAACTATAAGATGCTCCAAATAAATTCAAGTGCTATAAATACCTTATATTGTGCTTTAGATGCCAAAGAGTTCAATAGGGTCATGCCCTGCAAAACAGCTAAAGAAATATGGGACAAATTAAAAGTAACATACGAAGGAATAGTAGATGTTAGGGACAGCAGGATAGATATGTTAACAAGTGAGTATGAAGCATTCAAAATGAATTCAGATGAAACAATCTCTAGTATGTATACCAGATTTACCCACATAATAAATTCCTTAAGTGCCTTAGGAAAGACTTACACTACCTACGAAATGATTAGAAAAATTATAAGAGGTCTTCCCTCCATATGGGAACCAAAGGCTACTGCTATCACAGAAGGTAGAAACCTTAAGACCACCTCACTAGATGAGCTCATAGGTTCACTACTTACCTATGAAATGGCTTTAAAGGAAATAAATCATGAACCCAAGCATAAAAGGTCCAATGCATTAAAAGCTACTAGTAACAGCTCAAGTAAAGAGGAAAGTGAATCAAGTGACTTAGATCGGGATGAATTAGCATTCATCACTAAAAGATTACACATGTTCTATAGGAAAAATAAAAGGTTTCCTAGAAAGTTTAATAAAAATAAATTTGAAAAAGGAGAGACAAGTAGAAAAGAAAATAAAAGTAAAAATGATCCTCCTATATGCTATCATTGCAAGAAACCAGGGCACATCAACCCGGATTACCCGTTACTCAAGAAAGACAAGAAGAAAAAGAAGGAAGCTATGAAGGTCACTTGGGATGATTCAAGCTCTAGTGAGATGGAAAACGAGTCAAGTGGACAAGAGATGGCAAATATATGCTTCATGGCGAATACCGAACAGGTAATTTCCTACTACTCCTCAACAAAATCTTACAATGAGTCTTGTGATGAGTCTCGCGATAGTATGCCCTCCTTTAAGGAATTACAAGCTGAGTTGTTTTCTTTACATAAAAATTCATAAAAATCTCCAAAAGAAACATAACATTGAAAGAACAAAATAAAGAATTAATAAAACAACTTGAATCCTCCAAAACCATTGAAAAAGAAAAAGATTCTTGTATTAAAAAGTTAGAAGAGGAAATAAAAGAAATAACTCAAGAGATAGGCAAAACTCAAGTAGATGAGTTAAATAAAAAGGATTTAGAGATAATTGAACTTAAGAAATCAATAGAGGATAAAGAGAAAACAATTTATAACTTTACCAAAGGAAAAGAAAATTTTGAAAAAATGATTGGACAACAAAGATTATATGGAAATAGAGGAGGGATAGGTTATAATGGTAAAACAAATAAAAAGAGTAAAAAGCTATACATGGGATATTTTTTCAAAGAAGCAAAGCACTATGCTTGTACTTCTTCAACCAACAAACATGAACACGCCACTTGCTACATGTGCAAGAATAAAGGTCATGTAATGTTCAATTGCCCACTAAAAAGAAAATATGTTAAAGTTCAAGGAGAATGGAAAGTAAAGAATGGAACTAAAAACAATTCAAAGAAAGTTAAGAGAATTTGGGTTCCAAAGACTAACACTATGAATCCCTAATTGTAGGTGCTCTTTAGGACAACACCATCAATGGATAAGTGGTACTTGGATAGCGGGTGTTCAAGGCACATGACCGGTGATAGAACCAAGTTCACCACATTAAAACAAAAGGATGGGGGATACGTGACCTTCGGCGACAATGGCAAAGGTAAAATTATTGGCATCGAAAAAATAGGTAAAGAACCTTCTCTTACTATTGATAATGTGCTATTGGTAGAAGGATCAAAACACAATCTTTTGAGCATTAGCCAATTAAGTGACAAAGGTTTCGAAATAACTTTTAAGAAAGAAAAATGTGTTATTCAAAACCCTAAGAACAATAAAACCTTATTTATAGCTCATAGGATAAATAATGTATATTGTATAAACCTTGAGAACTTAGTAAATCAAAACGTAAGTTGTTTGGCTGCAATGAATGAAATAAGTTGGGTATGGCATAGGAAACTAGGACATGCTAGCATGGACCTTTTATCCAAATTATCTAAGAAAAATCTCGTAGAAGGATTACCAAATACAAAATTCATAAAAAACAAGATGTGTGATGCATGCCAAAAAGGAAAGTAAGTCAAAACAAGTTTCAAAAAGAAAAAAATACATATCAACTAAAAGACCTTTAGAACTCTTGCACCTAGACCTATTTGGTCCCACTAGAACCCTAAGCCTATGAGGCAAAAAATATGCTTTTGTAATTGTAGATGACTATTCAAGATTTACTTGGGTATTATTCTTAGCAAACAAAGATGAAGCCTGTGACATGCTAATCAACTTATGCAAAAAATTACAAAATGAAAAAGGTTATAATGTAACTAATTTTAGAAGTGATCAAGGTAGGGAGTTTAAAAACAAAGATGTTGATAAATTCTGTAATGAACATGGAATAAACCATAATTTTTCAACACCTAGGACTCCACAACAAAATGGAGTTGTAGAAAGAAAAAATAGAACCCTCCAAGAAATGGCAAGAACCATGATAAACGAAAATAATCTACCTAAATACTTTTGGGCAGAAGCTATGAATATAGCTTGTTATATTATAAATAGGGTGTCTATTAGTTCAAGTATAGAAAAAACACCGTATAAACTATGGAAAGGTAGAAAACCTAACATTTCCTACTTTTAGGTATTTGGGTGCAAATGCTTTATTCTTAATACGAAAGATGATTTAGGAAAGTTCGATGCAAAATCTGATGAAGGTATCTTCTTAGGTTATTCCAAAAATAGTAAAGCCTATAGGGTTTATAATATAAGAACTCTTACTATTGTTGAATCCATTCATATAACTTTTGATGAATCAAATAATTATGACAAAGAAGTTAAGAATGATGAAAAAGAAGATATCTCACAAAGAGAAGAAGATCTTGAAACAAAAGAAGAAAACAATGATGAAACCACAAATGAAAACTTCATAGAAAATCAAGAACTACCGAAAGAATGGAAATATGCTAAAAGTCACCCAAAAGAACAAATCCTTGGAGAACCTTCAAAAGGAGTAACCACTAGAGCATCAATAAAAAATATTTGCAACCATTATGTTTTTTTATCTCAAGATGAACCCAAAAATATTGAAGAATCCTTAAAAGATGATTCTTGGATAATAGCTATGTAGGAAGAATTCAATCAGTTTGAAAGGAGTCAAGTTTGGCAACTTGTACCTAAACCCAAAGAACAATCAATCATAGGAACCAAATGGGTGTTTAGAAATAAAAAGGATGAAAATGGAGTAGTTGTAAGAAATAAAGCTAGGTTAGTAGCACAAGGCTATAATCAAGAAGAAATAATCGATTACAAAGAAACCTTTGCTCCCGTGGTAAGAATGGAAGCTATAAGGATGCTTCTTGCCTATGCAGCTCATAAAGACTTTAAATTATACCAAATGGATGTAAAAAGTGCATTTTTAAATGGATATATAAATGAAGAAGTTTATGTTAAACAACCTCCAGGATTCGAAGACTCTAAAAATCCAAATCATGTATTTAAGTTAACAAAAGCCTTATATACTTTGAAACAAGCTCCTAGAGCTTGGTATGAAAGGCTAAGCAAGTTTTTACTCAAAAATAATTTTTCAAGAGGAAAGATAGATAGCACTCTATTCATAAAAACCAAAAATAAAGATATGTTTATAGTACAAATTTATGTTGATGACATCATATTTGGAGCAACTCATAAAGATTTGTGTAACAAATTTGCTACAACTATGCAAAAAGAGTTTGAAATGAGCATGATAGGAGAGTTAAATTACTTCCTAGGGTTACAAATTAAACAAGCTAACAATGGAACATTCATAAATCAAACTAAATATATTAAAGATATGTTAAAAAAGTTTGATTTGTAAGAAAGCAAACCCATAGGAACTCCCAAAAGCACCTCAACGAGTCTTGACAAGGATGAAAAAGGAAAACAAGTAGATACCAAACATTACCGAGGAATGATAGGAAACTTACTATATCTAACAGCAAGTAGACCGGATATCATGTTTAGTGTGTGTATGTGTGCTAGGTTTCAATCGGCTCCTAAGGAATCACATCAAATCACAGTTAAACGAATACTTAGATATTTGCTAGGCACACTCGATCTAGGTTTATGGTATCCAAAGGGAACTAATTTCGAAATGATAAGTTATTCAGATGCAGATTATACAGGATGCAAAATAGATAGAAAGAGCACCACTGGACTTGTCACTTTCTAGGACACTCACTAGTTTCTTGGTTTTCAAAGAAACGAAATTCCGTAACATTATCTACAACTGAAGCAAAATATATTGTAGCTAGGAGCCATTGTGCTCAAACGTTATATATGAAACAACAATTAAGGGACTTCAAAATTCAATATCAAACTATTCCTATAAAGTGTGACAATAAAAGTGCTATAAATATTTCAAAAAATCCAATATCACACTCAAGAACCAAACATATTGATATACGTCATCACTTCTTAAGAGATAATGTAGATAAGAAAGAAATAGTTTTTGAATTTGTTAACACACACTATCAATTAGCTGATATATTCACAAAACCACTAGTAGAAGATAAATTTGTAATTATCACATAGGAATTGGTAATGTTACATATATGAGAAGTTAACTAAGAAAGAAAAGAGTTTTCCTATAGGGCAGACGACTGCCAGATACCAAACAGGCGCCTGACAGGCTACTGTCTATCTGGAAAGGCAGCCGACTGCCGACTGCCACCTTAATGATAGATGACTGTCTCGCGGAGGTTCAAGTTTACTTAACATGAAAAACACTCTTTTTAAAGCCCGGGATGTTTGTATATTCATCTAACCTTCACTAAACCAACCTCTCTTCATCTCTCCTCTAAGATTCTCTTCTCCAAACCTCTTCCCAACTTCACTCCAACAAACCCTAAATTCTCCTCACTTAGGGTTCCTCGAAATTTCTGCTTCATCAACATGCCAAGAACCAAAACATTCGGGAAAAAGGACAAAGCATCCTCTTCTTCAAGGCAAGATAGAAACAATGAAATTGAACAATGGTTGGTCTCAACTCACGCAAAAACTTTGTACCAAAATCACATCTCCACTATCGATCCAATATTTGGTAAGGTACTCAATGTTTCTTTCTTTGAAGAGAATTTTCCTGAGATTCTTGAGCTATTCAAAAACATAAGATGGGACAAGTTTATTCTTCACCAAGTTAAAGGATATTACCCTGATCAGATCGAAATTTTTTACTCAAACTTGGTAAAGAAAGATGTTGGTTTCGCCATCAAAGTTTTCGGCCAAAAGATTACACTTACTCCACATTTGCTAAGGAAAATACTTCGTATAAAGCATGGTAATTTTGAGTGCAATCCTATTGAAAAATAGTGGACAATGGAGCAGGGTTTTTCTCCACAAGAATTTCTACCTCTTGTGATGAACGATCAACCTATCTATTTTGGAAATCCTCCACAATACAAGCAGCTAAATTTGCAAGCACAAATTCTTCACAAAATTATTGCTTATAATCTAATTCCTAGAGTAGGATCCTTTGATCATATTTCCTTCTTTGATTGCTTCGTCATATGGTGCGTACTAAAAGGAAAGAAATTGGATTTAGCAAGCCTTATACGTAAATGGATGGTCATAAAGTTAGAATCTCCTAGAATTGGACTTCCATATGGTGGCGTACTTTCTTTGGTCTTTGCTCACTTCCAAGTTCTCACTCTATCCTCCAAACTAGTGAAGCGAACCCATTATAATATATTCTCCTCTACTACTCTAAAAAGAATGGGTTATAAGAAGTACACTAAGGGATTGATGTCTATGGGAAATAGGCCTGCACGATCGGCACCAAAAGCACTTAATCTAGTTCCAGAAGAAGCTGATATGCCTACATGGTTTCTTCCCTTCTAACAGCACTATTCCAGCTTCAGTTCTGACATGAGGGCAGGCTTTACTTCTCTTCAAGAAAAGATCTCAAATATTGATGATAAGTACATTTTACTCGATAAAAGTCTTGACAAAATAGAGCAACGTGTCACTAGTTTAGCACCTCACGATTCTAATTCTAATAAAGAGAGTGAAAAAAATAATGATTGATCACAAAAATCATCAGATGAAGGTTCTCAGGCCAAATCAGATTAGGACTCTATTGAAGAAGAAGAAGAAGAAGAAGAAGAAGAAGAAGAAGAAGAAGAAGAAGAAGAAGAAGAAGAACAAGGATCATAGAAATCTAAAGGGAAAGCAGTTGCTGCAAATAGTGATACAACTTCTGATGCTTGATTGAAGTTTTTTTATGATGTTTGAACTTTTTGCTGTTTTGAATATTACATATGCTCCGCTTATGGTTGTATTATGCCTTTTTTGTTGATGTCAAAAGGGGGAGTATATGCATGCACAAAGAATTATGTTTCTAGTTTGTTGAAACTATGTTTATATGTATTTCTATGCTTCTATGTTAAATCTGAAATTGAGCTTTAATGTAATAATACTTTTCAAAATTATGCTTATTGAAAGGGGGAGTATTTTCAAAATTATGCTTCTATGTTTATATGTATTTTTGTATCTTTGCTCCTTATTTGTCATCATAAAAAATGGGGAGATTGTTGGCCTAGCAAGGCTTACAACTCTTGATTTTGATGATAACAAAGTAAGACTATCTAATTTGTTTCCAAGTGATACTATTTCAGACAAAGATGATTTCAGTAATAAAAAGGAAAATTCTGAAAGCTCAAACTTCAAAAGTCATATCTTGAAAGCTCACAAAGGATCAAGGAACATGGAAGGCTCTATATCAAATATTTGATCCACAATGAAAGCTAAATGAAGTTTGAAAGATCAAAGATCAGCGACAAAAAGAACTCAAAGCAAAGAAGAGTCAAATTAGTTTTTAGAACAAACTTTGTAAGTACTTCAAGTTGATTCAAATATGATTTTTCATTTTAAAGCTCATTAGGAAAAGAGACTTAGAGGCCTTAGTTTTAAGTCTTGGAACTTATTTTTCAAAGAAAAACCAATTAAGATTCCAAGTCTAAATAAAAAAAGAATAGAGAAATCAAAAATATCATGAAATAAGAAACAACTAGTTGACAGACAACTAATTGTCAATGGACAGTCATATGGCATATTAAACGACTTAAATTAAGTAGACAGAAGCTTGACAGACGACTGTCAAGTACTTGACATATGACTATCAGTGACAATTGAGACGACTTGGTGTGTTTTGTCAGTCATTTGGAACCCTTCTGAACGTTTTTTTTTTTTAAAAACTGAGTTGTTTAGTGATAGACGACTGCCACCCTGATGACAGGCAACTGCCACCTTACTGTTTGTGAAATTTGTATTTGAAATGCATGGACAGCCGACTGCTAGAGACCACACAGTCATCTAGCTCGCAGCAAATTTCAAAATACTCAATGGATATATTTTTGAAATTTAAATTACTTGAGGCCCAAATTAATATAAAACTTGGACCCTACTCCAAGTAAACTTGGGCAACAAGCTAGATACCTTTCTACATCTATAAATACCCTCAAGTTACATTGATTTGTATACCAAGAACTCAATTTCAGCAATCAAACTCTCTCTCAAGCATTCTAAAAATATCAAAGCTCTTTGTTGCTCACAAACTTCCACGAAGTTACTGAAGTCTTGCTGATTTTCTCACTGATATTAAGCCACAATTGTTAATTCTTTCATCCATTGAAAGAATCCCAACTTCCACGAAGTTACTGAAGTCTTGTTGATTTTCTCACTGATATTAAGCCACAATTGTTAATTCTTTCATCCATTGAAAGATTCCCATAGTGAAAAATTTCTAGAGCTTCAATTTGAATTTTGTATTGTGAATTTTATTGAAGTACATAACTTTTGATCTGTACTAATCAACTCTTTGAGGAGCAAATTCTTGTACATCTTATTTCAAATTTTTGTAGCAGATTGATAGACGGTTCGAGTGTTGAGTCATTGGACCAAACAAGGGAATATTGTTTGGAGAAGGCGAACTCTAGCCTTAACCAAGGAGTGTTGTAATCGGTATTGTTCCGCCCTATATAGGAATGGTGATAGTGAATCCTTTAGTGGCTTTGCCAAGGGCGAGGACGTAGGCTGTGTTGAAGCCGGAACTTCGTAAAACCTTGTGTTCTTCTCTCTCTTCCCTACTCTTTACTTTTTAGTAAAGATTATAAATTGCGTGGATGTTTTATCAAACTTTGAATTCTTAGTGTTCGGTTGTTAAAAGGATTGGAAGATAATTTGTTTTGGTATTGATCAGCATTGATTGCAAAAACCAAAAGGGACTACGTTGGTTGATCATCCTTAACTTATTAAACTGAAAGTTTATTTAAAAGTTGAACATTGGGAAGAAGTGTGTTTGTGAATTTTGACACAGGGCTTATACACGTTCAGCAAGCTTTACATATTGATATAGGGCTATTGTTACAAGAATTAAGTGGTTGATTATTTTATTTTGGTTGTGATTACTCTGAATCAATTTTTTGATTGTGTTTGAGCATTGATTATTGTTATAACACAAAAAGTATTAAAAAGAGGGGAATAAGATTTTTAAATCCCAATTCACCCCCCCCCCCCTCTTGGGAAAGCTATTCCAATTTCAAGGGATTTTAGCTTAAAAAGATTTTTTCTAATAAAGACCAATGAGCTTTCGAATCTTATAATGAATGTGCAAAGATTCACAAGCTTATATGAGGTTTCTTGCACAAGTGTTTGTCAACGAAAATAAATGGAGAAATACTAAGCTAACTCTCACAAAATGATTTTCAAAAGTTAAAGAATGAGTAAGAGTATATGCCTGGAAATGTAAGAATAAATGCCCAAATAAATGATTCTTTCAACAACTCTCAAATGCAATAAATATGCAAGTGAAAGAAGTAAAAGAATAAAACAAAACTCTCTTTCAAAATGATTTCTCAAAGGAATGATAATGATAGTTAGATTTTCTTGCTTGAAAATGAAAGAATGAGAGTAAAAAAAATTGGGTGAATTTCTTAAGCTAATCTCTTACTAATTAAGCTTATGACCAGGCTATATATAGACTTTCCATAAAATTTAACCGTTAAGGACATGCTCATCATTTTAGAAAAGTTTAATTAAAAAATTAATGACATTAGCGCGGAAAATATTGAGTAACCCGAGAGGGATACCAAGGGTAGAATTTGAATTTTCTGTGGATTTGGTCGACTGAGCAAAAGGTCGGTCGACTGAGTTATGGCAAAAATTCAAATTACTTTAAGGCCACGGTCGACTGGGGAAGTGGTCGATCGGTTGAGCCAAAGGTGATTTCCGAACCTTCATAGGTTCGATCAACTAAGGCTTAAATTAGTTTATTTTGGTCAGTCGGCTGAGCATGTAAAAATGGCTGAGCATAATGGCTAGTCAATTGAGGAGTTATGTTCATTTTGGATTGGTTGGCCGAGGCTTTGTAATTAGGTAAGATATGAAGGATCAGTCGACTGAGGCGTTTATAACGCTCAATGGTTGGTCAACCGAGGTCCTTAAAAAACCAAGATTAGCCATGATTTTGGCCTTAAAAATTTTACCCCTATATGTATGAGTATGACATAATGAGTGAAGGGTTTTGCATGAAAATTTAGGTTCCCTAAGGTCAGTCTATGGTCCTATGTTTGAGCTTTCATGTCTCATCATGCAAGCCATGCATTATTACAAATTTAAACTTAAGCTAAATGCATTACAAGTAAAAGTGTAAGTCTTCTTCTATCTTGCTCTTCAATCTACATGGAATATGCCGAAATGAGGTGGTTTTAAGTCCCATATGGCTTCCATTTCCATTTTCTTTATGTGTGAGCTGAAATATGAACCTGTCCAAGTATTAGGCGCACACATGAGAAACTAGTGTTTTGTCAACATCAAAACATGAATCAAACTCAAAAAGTCAACACATAGATATTAGACAATTCTTTCTTCGAGATCATATGCAAAAGGAGGATATCAATATTGAATTTGTGAGCACGAATGAACAATGGTCCAACATATTCATGAAACCCCTTCAAGAAGATTGTTTCGTATTATAAGGCATGAATTAGGCTTATTGTGAGCTAGGGAAGTAGTTTAAAGAGAATTAGATCATTAACTTAAGGATTCAGAGGAAATTTCAAGTATTTTGAAAATTGAGGACTTTCGAGCAATTGAGTCCCCTGTCCAGTCGACCAAATGCCTACTTTGTTAGGAGTTTATTAAAAATTAAGATGTTTGGGCAACCGAACTACTCGTTTAGTTATCCAAACTATGCAAATATAAAAACTTAATCTTGCAAAAAAAAACCCTAACTTTTGCCTCTTCAACTCCCCAAACCCTATTCTTCTCTCACCTGAACATGTGTCTCTACCTATTATACCTCTCTACACTTCGATTTTGCTTCTTAAACTAAGATCTAAGCTCAAATTTTGCTTCTTCAACTCAAATTTAGACTCCATATTCACGATTTTGGAGCATTCAACCTCAAAATCCAACACCATGCCAAGAGCAAAGAGTGTTGCACGTAAAACTCCCTCCTCATTTCACAATGATACAGAGGTCATTCATAGATAGCTTTTGACTCCAAGAGCTAAGAAAACATACAATGAACATCTACGATCTGTGGAACAAATCCTTGGTAAGATTCTTGACATACCTTTTATGCAAGAACATTTTCCCAATATTCTTCATAGGTTTGCTGACCTAGGTTGGGATAGATTTGTGACTTATTAACCCCAAGGGGTATATTCAAATTTAGTATGCTTATTCTATGCTAATTTAGGAAGAGAGGGTAACCAATATACTACACAAGTCATATCAAAATCATTTACGCTCACTTCCAGTAATATTGCTGCTCGTTTTCACCTTCGCTGTAGTGACTTTGAGTGTCTTAGAGTAAGACTGAGTTGGATAATGGAACATGCTTTGACCCCCAAGAATTGTTGCCTCTTATTTTATTTGAGCCAATCAATGAATTTGGTCATTCTCCTTTGTATAAAAATCTGACTCTAGAATCCAAAATAATACTCCTACTCATCAAGTATAACATCCTTCCTAGGATTGAGTGTAGGGATCACGTGTCCTACCTGGGCTGCTTTGTGATGTGGTGCTTATACACTAGAAGACATCTGCATCTTCCCTCTCTCATTATCAAGTGGATGATAACCAAAGAGGAAACCCATAGAATTACTCTTCCTTATGGAAGCGTTCTAAACCTTATTTTTTAACACCTTGGCGTTGCACATCCTTTCACGTTTTTATCAAAAGAAAAACAACTAAAAAATTCTCATCCACCACTGTTAAACCAATGGGATATCAGTTGGTAGGTGTACTTGGTTGGATCCCCAAAAATCGTCAACCTCCACATGATTATTTGAATGTAAGCATGGAGAAGGAACGTGAATATGCACGTCAAAATAATCCACAGCATGAGGAGTCATTTGCTCCAGCTAGTACAACTACTGCTCCTTCTGACTATACCTCCATCATAGGAACTCTTCATGGCCTTTGTTAGCATATAGATTTCATATTTGATGCCATGCAGCGAGATATGCACTCAAACTTCCATTCAATCAATCAGTGTCTCGCAAAAATTAAAAGCAACATGGGTAGTGCTTCCTCATCTAAAGGGAAAGCACCATGGAAGAAAGCTCAAGTGAAATAGAGGACGAAGATGATGAGGAGGAGGATGAGAGCTCATCCAATGGAGATGATATCGATGAGGACTAGATGAAAGTTTTGCCAGTTATTAGAGAGAGTGATTTTTGCAACTTTTAGTATTCTTATTGTACTTACTTTTTTTGTTATTTTGCAAACAACTTTTGTTTAGTGATGATTTCTAATATTGATATATGCTTTATTTGCAACCATTATGAGTTCTATATTGAAAATACTGACTATCTTTACATGTTGACTACTGAATGTTGATTGTGACTTTTCGCTGATGGTCATATATTTGTGAACTGCATGCTGGTTGTTGGCAAACATATGTTTTTTTTTGTTGTCTATTTGCATGGTTGTACTACAATGCTAAATTTTTGTTGAGATTCTTTTTGCTGATGTCAAGAGGAGGAGAATAATGAACAAAATGCAACTTCTAAATGACAAAAGAATACATTTGTTTTCTATGTAAAAAGGGAGAAATTTTTTAGCTAAATGCAAAAATTATCATAAAATAGCTTTTTGAATTCTAAGTAAAAAGTGGGAGAATTTTATAGACAAAGGGGAGATTTTAATCACAATTGAGCTTAAACAAAGATTTTTACATTGCTTATTTTTATGTTTATTGTGAGGGGCGGCCTTATCAAGGCTACCTCATTTTTCTCCTTGTGTGTTATTATAAAAAAAAAAAAAAAAAGGAGATTATTAGCCTAACAAGACTTAATCTCATTTTGATAATGACAAACCAAGGCATCTAATTGTGTTATCAAGTGTATTTACAGGTATTACTACATAAGAGCACAATGAAAGATGAATAATGGAATGCCATGAAGAACACAAGAAAATCAAGGATGGCTATTGAAGAAAAGTTTGGATGAAAATCAAGCTTAAGGATACGAAGACCTAGTTAGTTTATTAAGTGTATTGTTAAACTAGGTTTCTCTCAATTGGTCTTTGTTTATGAAGTTCTTAGGTTAATTACTTGGACCTAAATACTTTTTTAAAGACTTGGAAAATATTTTTACAAAGTCCAAATATCATTTCAAAAGGACAAAAATCAATTTTGGAATCAAAAATACAAAGAACATTGACTTTTAGGATGTTTGGGTGCCTGAGGCTTATGCTCAGTCGACCGAATGTAGGAGCCTGAACAAACTAGTCTGACATTAGAGAGTTCGGGCGACCGAACCAAAGGTTCAGTTGACCGAATGACTACTTGTAGTGCCTCAAAAATTCTTTCTATATTTTTTTTCCCACATAATAATAATAATAATAATAATAATAATAATAATAATAATAGAACTCTAATACCATAATATATAATCAAAGTCAACCCGGACCCAAAGGGGTAATGGGGATCAACCTGTTTATACATACATGTCAACTATGCGGTGGAAACCATAATATACTTAACCTTATATACAATACCAGAGTTTTACTGTAACCAAAATACCCATATACATCCCAAAAAGAACCATAAATACCCTAGGGTCATACCCCCAAAAATCCATGCTGATTTCAACTCAACTACTTACCCTTTAGCCAGGGTAGTACTATCAGCCTCCTCTATCTCGGAGCTCAGTCCGCTCGTCTATCTAGGTTTCCTATAATATTTGTATTTTTGGGGTGAGACACCTCTCAGTAAGAGAGATAGACTAATATCAGTGTATGGAAACATGAGTATTAATGTATTATAAACATATATTGTTCGTGATAAACTGAATGTGATAAGTAAGGAAAATTTGTACATAGTTTAACTGTATTTGACAAGTGAGGTAAAACTGTTCTGTATAAATTTAAATAAATCGTAAATCAACATAACATACTATATCATACTAAATTTTTGTATACATATAAATCATCTGCTATATCTGTATATTACTGAAATTATACCCTGGATGGAAGGCTAAGTCATGAATTAACCCCGCATGATCGGATTGTGCGGCCCAAGGGCTAGACTTATCCATGGCTGGCCTACCAAGTTAAGTCAAATATGACATAACTACGCACGATTGCCCACCTAATCTAGTCTGCCCATCCTACTCTCCGCAACACTTCTCAGGTTGGAACACAGTGGGTATCCTGCTCTCCGCAACATTTCTAAATAGTGTGGTTGCACTGTCGACTACACTAACCTAGTCCGCCCATCCTACTCTCCGCAAGACTCCTCGGGTCGGCACACAGGGGTTACATTGTCTGATATAGCTAGCTAGTTACGGTACCATGCTCTTAACATACTTAGTCCATCAGGGTTCTGCTATCATATAGTATATTTCATATATAGTTGTATAATACTGTTTCATGATTTTGTATAAAATCTATCATAATAATATTTCTAAATAACTATTATAATTATATCTAGTCACGGTATCTGCGCCAACTGAATATCATGACATCTACACCAGCTAAATATCATAATATACTGAAAATATAATTTCTGTATTATTTATAGTTTTTTCTAAAAACTGTCGTCAAATCATGCTAGTACTGGGAATTCATAAAATATTCTGACATACCATTATTTACAATAAAATTTATACTCATGCCACACACAAGTGAGTACTACTTTGTAATAAATTATCAGGCCTGGGAAAACATATTTTTCTGAAAAAATAATATTAAATCTACTTTCAAAGTTTCCTCAGTTCAACATCAGTATTCCAAAAAACTATACTAATTCATATATATACCTTTCTGAATCAAATACTATATATTCAATGATTAATTTTTTGAAAATACCTGATTTAATCTATCCCCTTACCTGTTTCCTAAGAAACCTCCTAAAAACCCTAAACTATGCCCGTGGTGTTCATAACTCCAAACCCTAAAATTGCATTATCCCTAGTTCAATCAACTCAACCCCAATATATTTATCATCTAACATATTTCCTAGGTCTACATATTCCAAATAATCATTTAAACCCTAAAATAACTCACTTACTCTGATTTTAGAGTGCCCAAGGACTCCAAATCAACAATCGGCCTTGATAAACTTGCAAAGAATCACCCCTAGATCATCATCATGGTTCCTGATCGTTGAAATGGGGTAAAATTGGGCCGAAAATGGAAAGAGAAGGAGGAGAAGCCGAAAGTTAGAGAGAGAGAGTGATGAGAAAATGAAATCCATGCTGAAAATATGATTTTAACATATATATATATATATATATATATATATATATATATATAGACTGTTGCCTATGTGTCCTCGTCGACAAGACACGTGTACTTGTCAATGAGTCAAAGAAGAGCATTCATCAACGAAGACAATGGGTTCATCGATGAACCCTTAATGATCTGAAATTCCTGCTCTCAGCATCTCCTCGTCAATGAGTGCAGGGCACTCGTTGACGAGTCCCTGCTGATGCCCCTTTTCAAATTTCTTTTTCCTTCTTTTTTTCTTTCTCTTTTTCCTTTTTCCTTTATTATTTTCATAAATTAAATTTTTCCGGGTCTCTACACTGCTGCCATTATAAAGTTCCAAACAATGTTTGTTCGGGTGACCGAACTCAGAGTTCAGTCGACCGAAAGGCCACTGCCTGCTTTGAAATTCATAACTTAAATTGGTTCAGGTGACCGAACTACCAGTTCAATCAACCGAAACGTGCAATAAGTTTCGCGAACGGCAGAAAATCTTTCTAATTTTCAAATATAATTTTACCAAAACTTGCACAAACGGTCAGAATTCAAACTTAACTATAAATAGCTAACCCTAATCGTGTTAGGGAAAGAGAATACATTGATTTTACATCGAAAATTTTTCTGTGCACTGTTCCTTTGCTGAAACTAATTTTATGGTTTACACTTTCAAGTTTTATGCTTTCAAACCTAGAAAACTGAGTCAATCTCTTTGAGCTTCTTAGCACATACCTTCTAAGAGTATTATAGTGATTATTGTGTATGAATCCACTCTAGTTGGAGAGTATTTCTTTGTATAAATCCATGCTTGTTTGGTTGTGAAAAATTGACGACTCTGTGATTGAGTTTTTGACAAGCGGAAGGTTGTTTTCACTTGAGAGGCTTCTCCGCCTACTGAAGGAGAGAGGTGTCTCCACTTATTGAAGGTGAGAGGTGTCTCTGTGAAATTAGGTGTAATCCCAAGAGGGGGTGTGAATGGGTTATTTTAAAATTTCTAAGTCTTTAAGTCCTAATTTTAAAATGACACAACCACACAAACACAAGTTTGGAGATACACATATTTCAGTATTGCACACCCTCATAGATTCAAGCTATGTATTTCACAACCAATCAGTATTTCCCAATCAATCACAAGTGCATGAAATATTTAAGACATACACAATAGGTATATATAAAATAAATAATCAAACGCAAGCAAAAATAAAAAAGAGATAAGGGAAGAGAGATGCACACTCCAGATTTACGAGATTCGGCCAACCCAACCTACATCCTTGCCTAAGGCAAATTACCCAAGGATTCCACTATACCACTCTTTAACCTGGGACAGAGCTTTCCGATACAATCTACTGCTTACAAGAGGCGTAGCTACCTCCTTACAATCTGTTGCTTACAAGAGGCGTAGCTTCCTCCTCCAACCCGGTTCACAACTCGAACCATCAATACAATAAATGAAATTTTTGAATACACTCAAATGCTTCTTAACAAGCTAATGAGTCCAATAAAATCCTGAACATACCTCACAAGATATAACTTGAAGCTCAATGGAGTAAATGTGTTTTCTTAATAAGAATTTTATAATAAAGGAGTGTATGATCTTTGTATAAAGAAACATATATATATATATATATATATATACATATATATATAATAAGTTTTCTCGAAGATCTAAACCCAATGCAATATATCTCCAAAAATTTATTTCTCAAAAATATGTGTGTTGGGGATCCTAGGGTTTGCTCCCAAATATCTTTTGCAAAAATGAAATCTTTCAATAAAATATAAAAGTGAATAGTTCCAAAGATTCAAGTCCTAGTGAGAACTTTTTTCCAAAAGATTTTTCAAATAGTGAGTATATGAAAAACTAGGGTTCTTGCTCCCAGTAAAGATTTTAAATAAAATAATATAAGAGAAAAAAATACTTTGAAAATGATGATTGAATGCTCAAAATAAAAACTTGTTTTACCAAACCTCAATACCAAAGATGCTTGCCAAATATGTGAGTGAATGCCCTTTGATCTTGACAATAAATGTAGAGAATGCCCAAGAATGTTTGAGTGTGAACGTATATTGGCAAAAGGTGTAAAACTAGGTTTTTGGGTTGATATTTATAATTACTTTCGGCATCTAGACGTTTTCTAACCGTTGTATCATTGAAAGATATTTTAATTAAAAAATTCTTCCCATTGAGCGTTGGAGCGTCATTCTACTTGACAGACTTGTCGACGAGTAGAGAACTAGTCGACGAGTGTTCTTCACTCGATCATTGAAGAGACTAGGGGATTAGTCGTCAAGTGGCCTATTTGAGAAAATTAGGGTCTCAGTACTTTCTCGTTGACGATACTAGGAACTAGCCGACGAGTGTACTTCACTCGCTCGTCGACAAGACTAGGTGACTAGTCGATGAGTGCTCTGTAATTCAGCACTATTAACCTTCTAAAATGCAGATCCAACCTAAGACAAGTGCATATGAATATTTCATGAAAAACATGCATCCTAGGGTTCGTATATTGGTCATTTTGAGCTTCCTATCATATCTTATGAGACATGTAAATACAAATATGACTAAATGCACATTACAATTGAAAAGTTGAATTATCTTCATCCTTTTTCTTTTCGACTTCTATGGAATGAGTTAAGTCGTATGTGCTTCAAGTTCTTCATAGCTTCCATAGCATTCTTACCATACATGCATGCTAAGTAATGATCGTGTTCAAAATCTCAATGCACAGGTAAGATACTATTTGATTTGTCATTATCAAAACAAGATTGGAATCATAGTGTCAACAGTCTCCACCTACTAAAGAAGGGATTAGTGAATCCTCATAGCAAGTAGCTTGAGGCAAGGATTTAGGCTCGGTTGTTGAACTTTGTAAAAAATTTTGGTGTCACTCTATCCCTTATCTCCTTTATTTTCAAGCATAGTTATTTTGACTTGTGGATATTGTTAATATTGTCTAGTTAAGGATAATCATATTGATATTGATCAACGGTGAATATTATTAATATTGTACAGTTAAGCATATTTATTTCAATATATATATACGTGAATGCTAAGAATCCTCTTACTTTTTATTGTGTTGATTGGATTAATTTCTAGAATCATTGCAGCAACTTAGTCGTAGTTGAGCACATCTTTATTCATTAAAATCTGATGAAGTTGAACATAAGTTTTGTTTGAAATTTGATGTGAACACTGCTATTTGTGAGGAGATTAATTATGTATTAAAATTTTAGCTTAAACTCTTTCGTATTTAGAAATATCTATATTGGTATAGTTGTTTGCTGAGAAAACACTTCTATGATTATTGAAAAGTTGGTGCACTTGTGAAAATCATAACATTTAAAATTGGTTAAGTTTCCGCGCGTAAAATTTTAAAATACCCAAATCACCCTCCTTTTGGGATTACACCTTAACTTTCAAAATGAAATCTTTAATACAAAGTCAAAGGCACTTTAAAAAACTTCATTCCAAACATACCACTAGTTTCAAGAATTTGATCATGTAAATATGCTAATGTGTAGAAGATTGAAAAAGGGATACCTTGCTCTTCTTGAATATCAAGAAGATTCAATGATTCAAAAACACAACGAAGAAAGAAGCAACAAGCTTCAATCAATCCTCACCTTCAAGCATGTTTTCTCTAATGAAGTCTTCTCCAAGAGCTAAGGGAGTGGGGAAACTTGTTCTCATGGCTTGGACATCTGTCCTTTTCTCTTTGCGCTGTCCAAATGGGAGAGTGAGCAATTGGATGTGTACTTTTCTTTCTTTTGGCTTCCTCTTACTTCCCTTTTCTAGAGAAACAGAAGCAAGAGGTATTGCCTTAAACCTTAATTTCTAAACACCCCTAAGAAACAAGGAAACCCTTTCCTTGTTTTAAGAGGGTGTTCATTCACAAGCTCATTCAAACCTAGGGAATATATCTTTATCCAAGTTAGGGATAGCCCCCTATTGGACGGCGAAAACAATTAAACACCAAAAATATAAAATTTGGGGCCAAGACTTGGTCAAATTTAAGTTGCATGACAAGCTTAGAGAAAAGCGAAAATCACAATTAATTGTTTCTAAACCAATTATTATCCATTATACTCCAATTAATTGAGAAATCCCCGAATTTATTCAAATCTACTTTAAACAAAATTGGGTGTCACAACAAACATGTTACATGTTGTGTCTGTAACATATTTTTAATTGATTCTTCTAAATTATTCTTATAAAAGTAATAGTTGAATATTAGTAATTTGTTAACTTTTTAAATGTGTACGGTAATATTTTAGAGAGAAGGTTAAAGCAAAGGTATCTAACATATATAGACTTTTGTTGTAAGCATAAAGATAGTCATACATAAACGCCTTGTGTTAGATGTGTACATACTTATTTTTGTTAAATGTAAATATAGTAAATTTTATAGAAATATTTAGTAGTGCTGCAATTGAATCGATTGAAGTTAATATTTAATATGTTCTGATTTGACTCATTTAATAAATGAATTTTAAAATGGAAATTGATTTGGGCTCATTAATTGAACAAGCTAGCTCAACCTTGTTTATGTTCAATTCATTAATTAGTTAAGCTTAAAACAAGCCCAAAAAAGTTGATTCTAATCCAATTTAAGTTTTCATTATTAATTAATAAGTTTTATAATTAAGTCAAGACTTTCTCGTTAATGTAAAGGCACAAACGATTTAGTTCACTCACAACTAGTGAAATGCTTTGATATGTCTTTTACTATCACTATTTATGTCGTAAAAAAAATTTAAAAGATAAATTAACATGAAATGAATAAAGAGAAAACACACCTAAAATATATAGGTAAAACAACATTTATTTAAAATAAGCTTTAAATTGAATATATAAATTAATGGCTCTTTTAACATGCCAACAAACAAGTCAATTTTGAGCCGATATACAAATATAAATAACTAAATGAAAACTTATGAACAAACTTAATTAGTTATCTAATAAGTATGTTAAACAATGTCTATTGGCTGGAAGCTTGTTAAGCGGGGCATCTTGCCAGCTTCATAAACCAACTATCTATTAGCTCGTACTTGAACTTATTATGTTTTCCAAATTCAAATATAAGTTTCAACTTGCATTATTTATCTTAATAAATGACTTCAAACAAATAATTGTCAAATGAAGCTAACTATTCATTTACTTGTTACCAACCTTATATTTAGGAGGATAATTAAAACAAATGTCCGTAATTATGAACGTATTCTATATTTTTTGTAATTTATCATTTTAATTATTGTAAAAATATTTTATACAAATTCATAAAAGTTTCATACAAAAGCGCGAGAAACTAGTATATTGAAAACCCAAATATACCAACCTAAAAAAAGCTTAGCCCAATTGCTTGCGCTTGTCTTTATCCCTTCTATATCCCAAATTTAAACATTTTCCTTTTCTAATTTGGATCCTGCCGTTATATATCATCTCTATATTTTCCTGTTTTTGCTCTTTGGCATCAACAAATATGCACTTGACGTGTAAACATGAGTAGGGTATGTCGTATTTGATGAGCGTATGTAACGACCTGATTTTTCATGCCATTTTTTTTCCTCTTATAAATAAATACTGTGAAGTTTCACTACTCTGATACCCTTTAATATAAATCAACCATCATCACGGTCCAGGTAGGACTCGTGGAATCTGAGACACCATAAACTACCTAAACAACGAGAAGCAGAATTCATACAACCAAAACCATATATATGTACAATACAAGAGTGTCAAAATCTTTCCCAGAATATACATACACAGTTGTATCCAAAATACCCATAACTAGACCTAGGGACCAATCAAAAATAACTTCCCAAAATACTCACCCTACAGACAAGGTAGTACTGTAATCCCTTCTATCTGTGAGCCTGTTCTGCTTGCTTAACTGGATCACCTGAAAAATGTTAAATCACTGGGATGAGACAATGCTCAGTAAAACGAAATATGCTATTGCTAGTGTGTGGCAAGTGAGCTTACATATTTATAGAACTGATTTGGAAATAGCATAAATAATTGAGTTTGAAAAACACGTATAAACATTTCAATAGAGCTCATACCTATGTTGCTTAATATAAACTGTTTTTTTATTTTTATTTTCTAAACATAATACTTCTAATATTCATAGGTACATCTGTGGTATCTATAAATTTGGATATACATATATATAATAATTGAGAAAATTTCCCTGGATGGATAACTAAAAGTCCTTATTTAACCCCTCAAGACAAGGTTGTGCGGCCCAAAGGTGGGACCTATCCTAGCTGGCCGACTAGGGTAAGTCAATTGAACTCCGAAAGTCAGATCAGCCTCCTTAACCCTTATCTGAAGGAGAGCCTCTCCACAACGTAGGCACAATTGACTACTGAATACAACATACTATCTAAGTAATGTGGTCGCACTCTAAACTGAATATAGCTACAGTACCATACTCTACTGACTGAATCTGGTCCATCAGGGTCTGATACTATATACATATGTAACTGATATATCTACATTACTATTTTACCATGATTTTATAATAACTAAAACGCTGTAAAATTGATCTACTAATATGAATAACTGGCTGAACATTCAATATCTGTATATCTAATTATTTGACTGAATTCATGTGACGACCTGCTTAAATTCCACATTTTTTTTTTCATATTACAAAATAAAATCAATATGGCAAATTTCAGCAGATCATAATCAACCTAAACTCGTGGGTACCAGGGATACATCAGAAACACATCACGGAAGCCTATGTAGTAGGAAACATAAATCATAAACACCTTATTGTACCATACATCACAATACCAGAGTTACTACAATCACTATGTATATATATATATATATATATATATATATATATATATATATGTACACAATACACAACCCAAAAGATTTCTAGGGTTATCCCACAAAATACATTCGACCTTATCAAAACACTTACCCTTCTAGAAGGGCAGACCAACCGTATTAGATCAGTGGGGCTTTACCTACTCTCCTATCAGAGGCTCTTGAAGTATTTATAAAATTCGGGGTGAGACACCTCTCAATAAGGGAAATAAACTAATACTAATATGTGGCGACATGAGTATTCTGTGTTATACATATACCATACAGAACATATTCAGTAAGTTGTTATGTCAAATGTGGGAAAACATATGTATCATCAAAACATGGTAGAACATACTGCATTTTTATAAACATATTTCATCTCATAT
Source organism: Malania oleifera (assembly GCF_029873635.1). NCBI lineage: Eukaryota > Viridiplantae > Streptophyta > Magnoliopsida > Santalales > Ximeniaceae > Malania > Malania oleifera. The sequence continues at coordinate 24,575,318 of NC_080425.1, forward strand.
AATAATAATAACACAAAAGCATTCCTGGTAGGTTAGTTGGCTATTGTCATGTATTACCCCCATATTACTGGGTTGTGTGGTCCGAAGGCGGGACCTGACAATGGTTGGCCGACCACTGTCAAGTCAAAAATACAGTCTGTAACTCTTATGGGTCTGCCAGACCTGGTCCGTACACCAAGGGTGCTCACACACTTCTTAAAAACCACATCAACCATCCAATCTCACACCACTCCGTACAGCGGCGTTAACACAAATATCATGATCACGAAGACCATGGACACATAGCAACGATACCGTGCAAGTGCTAGCATAGACCAAGCCAACCAGGTTCTGATATCATAAAACATATACTGAAACTGTGATACATGGATATTTCATATCATTAATTATCAAATCAATCATGTCATTTTGCATATATATGTATATCATAAAAATCATCGGCCCGTACGCCAGTATTACATATTTTATCATAGCTCGGCCCGTACGCCAGCAAATCATAGCACAATCCGTACGCTGGCAAATCACATCCATAGCACGGTCCGTACGCCGTCAAATCATATCATAGCACAGCCCATACACTGGAAAATCACATCCATAGCACAGCCCGTACTCCAGCAAAATATATCCATAGCTCAGCCCATACGCTGGCAAATTATACACATAGCACGGCCTATACACCGCAAAACATATATAAAAATCTCGGCTAGTATGCTGGTTTTCCATTATAAAAATTCGTATCATAATCACATTTCCAGAAAACAGTATTTCAAAACAATTTCTACTCATGCCACACTAACAGGTTTTCCACATATTTAACATACCATCATTCTCAACAGTGTTTTCTCAAATATAAATCATATATATGAACATATTTACTTTCCTGAAATAAAATGCTATATATACATACATTTCTTAAAAAGAACTAGCTTAGTTTATCCCCTTACCTGATTCCTGAAAAGCCCCTAAGAAAAAATGTCCTACACTCGCATGGTTCCCAACTCAACACCCTAAAAACAAAATTTCCTAGAATTAAAGTTCAGTATTTCTACGCGTATAACACTTTCTACAACTGTCAAAAATTCAAATATTGAGTAGAAAGTCTTACCCTAGATTTGGGATGGTTTCCACTTCAACCCCACCGATGATCCGCTCCGGCAGACTTGCAGAGAACTTTCCCAAAAGTGTCGTGGTGGCTTCAGATCGTCGAACCAAAAATCCGGGCCAAAATCGAAGAGAGAAGGAGGAGGGACCGAAGGGTAGGAGAGAGAAAGGATCTACGCAGAAAATTTCAGCTGAAAATGAACTTTAGGCCTATTTAAACTGTGGCCTTCGTCGACGAGGTTAGTAAAAAATTTGTCGACGAACTCTCCCCTTCATCGATGAAATTCAGAAACCCCAAAATCATCCTCTCAGTATTTCCTCATTGACGAGCCCAATTATATTTTCGTCGACAAATCCCATCCTCGTCGACGAGCTCCTGTTATACCCTCGTCGACGAGTCCCCTATATTCGTCGATGAGGAGCTGAAAAATTCCTTGGGATTAATCCTTTCCAAAATGCAATGTTTTCGACTACCTCCTTTTATTTTTGGTTTCCATTTCCCTCTCTTTTATTATTTAAATATCATTATTCTTCGGGTCGTTACATTCTCTCCTTCTTATAAAATTTCGTCCTCAAAATTTACTGTTCACGTAACTCATCATTCCTTAACAGGAAAAAAGGTCTACTTATTTTATTACTTACCCTCACTTATGGCAGAGGAATATCGTGGTTACATTCTGAGTCCTGAAAGATTACATATACAAAAGAAAAATTCTCTCAAAACTAAAATGTTACACTAATTAAACCATTACATGTACCTGCAAAAGAAATATAACTTAACTACTTAAGTTTCTTGAAATAGTTGTGGGTACTTCTGCTTCATCTACTCCTCGGACTCCCAAGAAGCCTCTTCTACTGCATGATTCCTTCACAAAAATTTTACCTAAGGAATCTTCTTGTTACGTAGCTCCTATACTTTCCTATCCAGAATTTGTATTGGTACCTCCTCATACACCAGAGAATCACTAAGTTCTAATTCATCATAACTGATGATATGAGAATGATCTGGGACGTATTTCCTCAACATAACAACATGGAATATGTCGTGAATTCTGGACAATACAAGTGGTAAAGTTAGCCTGTAGGCTACCGGTCCCACTTTCTCTAGAATCTCAAATGGACCAATAAACCTAGGACTAAGTTTACCCTTCTTCCCAAATCGCATAACCCTTTCATCGGAGCTATCTTCAAAAACACATGATTACCCACATCAAATTTCAGATTCCTGCGGCGATTATCAACATAACTTTTCTATCAGCTCTAAGCTGCACTGATCCTGTCCCTGATAAGTCGAACCTTATCACACACTTGCTGCACAAGCTCCAGCCCCACTACTCACCGCTCACCCACTTCATCCCAAAATAAAGGAGAACGACATCTCCTACCGTATAAAGCCTCAAACGGTGTCATGCCAATGCTGAACTGGTAACTATTATTATACACAAACTTTACTAGTGGCATGAACTGAGTCCAACTAGCCCCAAAATCCAATACGCACGCACGGAGCATATCCTCTAATGTCTGTATCGTCCTCTCAGTTTGCCCGTCTGACTGAGGATGGAATGCCGTGCTGAAAGATAGTTAAGACCCTAAAGCTTCCTGTAAGCTTCTCCAGAAACGTGATGTAAAATGCCAGTCTCAATCTAACACAATTGTTACTGGCACCCCATGAGAGCGAACTATCTCCTAAATGTAGATCTCCACTAAACGGTTGAGGAAGTAGCTGATCTTGATAGGTATAAAGTGGGAGGTCTTAGTCAAACGGTCAATAATCACTCAGATGGAATTCTGGCCATGTAATGTCGTCGGCAGTACTGACATGAAGTCCATCGATATATGATCTCATTTCCACTTAGAGAGAGAGAGAGAGAGAGAGAGAGAGAGAGAGCTGCATGAAGTTTTCTGCGCTAAAAATCCGATTTTGGCATACTTATACACCAACCTTCGTCGACAAGACATGTCACCTCGTCGATGAGGTCAAGAAGGGAGTTTGTCAACAAACTCATAACCTTCGTCAACAAATTTCAAGCCTTGAAATAGCCCTCTCAGTAACTCCTTGTCGACGACACACGTGTCCCTATCGACGATCCCAATAAACCACTTCGTCGACAAATGCGTGTGCCCCCCTTTACAATTCCCTTTTTCTAGCTCTTTTATTATTTAAATACTATAATTTTTTGGGTTTCTCATTCTCCACTCCTTATAAAAATTTCGTCCTCGAAATTTACTATTTGAGTGATTCACCATCCCTTAAAGAAAATGGGCTACTTATTTTATTACTTACCCTCACTTGTGGTGAAGGAATACCGTGGTCACATAAGCAGTTCTGGGAGATTACAATTATACCCATAAAAGAAAATTTTCCCAAAACTAAAAACACTACCTATCCTATATTCTATATCACAATGACACCGTACGAACCAAATTAAACTACCATTTAAACTTACATATCCCTACTATAGCCCACTAAACAGGTGTAGGTATTTCTGTCTGATTTCCTCTTCAAGTTCCCAAGAAGCTTCCTCCACTATGTGATTCCTCCACAGGACTTTTACTAGTAGTATCTTCTTACTGTGCAATTTCTGTTCTTTTCTATCTAAGATCTGTACTAGAGCTTCCTCATATGCTAGAGCATCACTGAATTCTAATTTTTCAAAACTGATAATATGGAAAGGATCTAGGGCGTATTTCCTTAATATATAAATATAAAATACATCATGTATTCTGAACAAAACAGGTGGTAAAGCTAGTCGATAGGCAATTGGCCCAACCTTCTCAAGTATCTCAAATAGGCCAATAAACCTAGGGCTCAACTTACCTTTCTTCCTGAATCTCATGACTCCCTTCAGTGGTGCTATTTTCAAAAATACAAGGTCATCGACTTTAAATTCCAATTCCCGGCGGTGAGTATCTGCGTAGCTTTTCTGCCAACTCTGTACTGCACTGATTCTATTTCGAATGAGTCGGGCTTTATTATACGCCTGCTGCACTATCTCTAGCCCCAAAACTCGCTTTCACCTAATTCATCCTAGTATAAAGTATAATGACACCTCCTACCATCAAGTGCCTCATAAGGTGTCATGTCAATGCTAGCCTAATGGCTGTTATTGCAAACAAATTCAATCAGCAACAAATACTGGGTCTAACTACCCCCAAAATCCAATACACATGCTCGCAACATATCCTCAAGTACTTGGATCATTCTTTATGTCTAACCATCTGTCTAAGGATGGAAAGTGGTGCTGAATGCTAACTGAGACCCCAAAGCCTCCTACAAGCTTTTCCAAAATCATGATGTAAAACATGGGTCATGGTCTAAGACTATAGACACTGGAACTCCATGGGATCGAACAATCTCCTGAGTGTAGATCTCTACTAATCTGTTCATAGGGTAGCTAACTTTAATAGGTAAAAAGTGGGTTGTTTTCGTCAATCGATCAACAACTACCCAGATGGCATTCTGACCATGCGGTGCCGACTGTAGCCCAGTAACAAAATCCATGGATATGTGAACCCACTTCCACTCAAGGATGTAAAGTGGCTGCAACTGCCCTGCCGGCCTCTGGTGCTCATCCTTAACCTATTGGCACGTCAAGCACTGCTGCACAAATTCTGCAATCTCCCTCTTCATGCCACTCCACCAGAAATACTCTCACAGATCCCTATACATTTTAGTACTGCCAGGATGAACCGTGTATAGAGATCTGTGAGGCTCCTCTAGAATTGTTCTCCTAATATCATCATCTGCAAGAACACACAATCTGGTGCGAAACTTTAGAGCCCCGTCATCAGAAATGCTGAATTCCTCTCCTTGACCATCTTGTACTCTGGCTATTACCTCTGCTAATTCTGGGTCATCCCCCTGAGTGGCTTTAATCTTTTCATATAGCATAGGCTGCACAACTAGGCTGACAATAAATGCCTGAGGATCATCCTCTACTAACTCCACGTCGAGCCTTTCCAAGTCTATCTGAATTGGGTGCTGAATTACTGCTGCTAACTGCGTTGTACCCTCTAATTTATGGTTCAATCCATCAGCCACCACATTTGTTTTACCTAGGTGGTAGCTGATAGTGCAATCGTAATCCTTGATAATTTCTAACTATCTCCTTTGCCGCATATTCAACTCTTTTTGCGTGAAGAAATACTTTAAACTTTTGTGATCAAAGAATATCTCGCATCTCTCACCGTACAAGTAATGCCTCCAAATCTTTAGTGCATGTACCACTGCATTTAACTCTAGATCATGGGTAGGGTAGTTCTTTTTAAATTCTTTCAATTGTCGGGAAGCATAAGCTACAACCATACCATGCTACATCAACACACAACCAAACACTTTCGAAGGCGCGTCACTGTAAATTACATAGCCATCACCTCCAGATGGAATAGTCAGTACTGGTGCAGTGATGAGCCGCTGTTTCAATTCCTGGAAGCTCTACTCGCATTCATCATCCCATGCAAATCTGGCATTCTTCTTGGTTAGTCACGTCAAAAGCCTTGATAATCTTGAAAATCCCTCTACAAACCAGCGGTAATATCCCGCCAGTCCCAAGAAACTTCTAATCTCCTGAACATTCCTCGGCCTTTCCCAATTTACCATTACCTCTATCTTACTGGGATCCACTGAAATTCCATCTCCTTATATAATATGCCCAAAAAATGCAACTTTCTCTAACCAAAATTCACCTTTACTAAACTTGACATACAATTTCTTTTCCCTGACCATCTTAAGTACCAGCTGTAAATGCACCTCATGCTTCTCAAGTAGACCAGTATATCATCAATAAAAACCACAATGAACTGGTCTAGGTATTGATGAAACACCCGATTCAATAAATTCATAAATACTGCTGGTGCATTAGTCAACCCGAATGACATCACCAAAAACTCGTAATGCCCGTATCTGGTTTGGAAAGTTATCTTAAAAATATCTTCTGTTTTAACCTTCACCTGATGATAGCCTGATCTAAGGTCGATCTTAGAATAGACCCATGTACCCTGAAGCTGATCAAATAAATCATCTATACAAATTAGAGGATATTTGTTATTAATGGTTACCTTATTTATTTCTCTGTAATCTATGCACATCTTCATAGACCCGTCTTTCTTCTTTACGAATAACACTGGTGCTCCCCAGGGTGATACACTGGGTCTGATAAAACCTTTATCAAGTAAATTTTGCAATTGATTCTTTAATTCTGCCAACTCTACTGGCGCCATACGGTAAGGTGCTTTAGAGATCGGCATTGTACATGAAAGCAAATTAATGGGAAAATCTATCTCATGATCAAGTGGCAAGCCTGGTAGCTCATCTGGAAAAACATCTGTAAACTCCTTTACTAGTGGCATCCTAGTGAGCTTCAATTCATTCCCTGACATTTCCTTCACAAAGGCTACAAATCCCTGATAACTACTCAGGAGTGGTCTCCTCACCCGAATAGCTGAAACTAACTAAGGTAGGGATTGCACTCGCAACCCTATAAACCTGAATTTTGGTCTTCCCAGGGATTCGAATATTACTTCTCTTAAACGGCAATCTATACTAGCAAAGTTAGCTGCTAGCCAATCCATGTCGAATATTACTTCAAACTCATGCATGTCCAGGACTATCAAATCAGCAAACAAAATGTTCCCCTGGATATCCACTGGACAGCCTTAGGGCACCCTACTACACCTCACTACTGACCCGGTCGGTGTAGATACTAACAATTCGGTGTCTAACAACTGTGTTTCTACCCCACATAATCTAATACATTCCATAGACATGAATGAGTGTGTGGCTTCTAAATCAAATAGTACAATAACTTTAAATGAAAGCATGCTAACCATACCTGTCACCACGTCATCGGTTGTCTCAGCATCACCAAGCGTCAACGCATATACCCTTTCCGGAGCTATATTCCTCTGCTGGCCTCCATGAGGCGCCTGATAACCTCTACAGTAGGGTCTGGGAGCTGGAACCTGAATTGGCGATCCTGGACATGCTCGTTCCATGTGGTCTGGTCTTTTACACTGATAATAGACGTCTCTTTAGCTCGGCACTCTCCCAGATGTCATTTCCCACATATCTAACACATAGGGTAGGTCTGCACTCCCTAATTCTCACGAGGTCCTGTCATCTATCTCTGACCTCCCCTATAACAGTTTCCTCTCCATAGGCCCTGACTGGAACCTGCCTGAAAACCCTGAGGCATGGGCCTCTTTCTTTGACTCTGAGCTGCGATGTCTCTCTACATGCCACTCTCAATATCTGCAGCCCTATCTATGACCTCTCAAATGTCTAAGCCTAAAAACCGATAACCTGCTCAAACAAGTTCTGCCTCAGGCCTTCTTCAAACTTTCTTGCCTTCTTTTCCTCTTCTGGTGCCAAATATGGGGCAAAACGAGACAACTCAATAAATCGAGCTATATACTGAGATACTATCATCTGCCTTTGGACTAAGTGCATAAACTTTGCTGCCTTCGCACTATGAACGATAATAGGGAAATATCATTCGAAGAACAACTCCTTGAATCGACTCCACGTGACCGACATTGGATCCGACCTCTACTCCTCAATCAATCTTGCTGATCTCCACCAGCGTTTTTCCTCTCTTGTCAGTTTCAACGTTGCAAATACTACCTTCTATTCATCTGTACATGGAAGCACTACCAATGTCTCCTCAATGTCCTGGACCCAATTTTTAGCCATAATTGGGTCAGCTCCTCCAACAAAAGATGGGGGCTTCATCCGCGTAAACTGCTCGATCGTGTAGCTACGCTCCCCTAAGCTCCTAGCCATCTCAGTCATCACCTGCTAAGTGACGCTGCATAACACTGCATTAGTATCTCCACCTCCTATACTGGAAGGTCCTGCTCTATCACCCCTAGCATTCGTATCACTGCTCCCTGGGTCCATCCTGAAAAAAAAAAAAAAAAACACAATTTAAGGACCCTATCTCCCGTACAGATCTAATTTATTTCATCTAATTAAATTCTCATTCACATTTAACTATTCTCCCTTATTTTAATTCAAAATCAAATCCTGTAACCTAGACACACGACCCGACAATAGTTTACTATGACTTTCTTGAAATCGTCACCCCAGGAAAGACACAGAAACCACCACGAAAATCCTGCACCCAGACTATAGAACAAAACTTCAAAGCCTTCCCTATACTCTGGTATTGCTTCTGCTGCACTTTAGAGTCTGCAGAACCTAGTAAACCTGGCTTTGATACCAAACTGTAACGACCTGATTTTTCATGCCATTTTTTTTCCTCTTATAAATAAATACTGTGAAATTTCACTACTCTAATACCCTTTAATATAAATCAACCATCATCACGGTCCAAGTAGGACCCATGGAATCTGAGACACCATGTAGTGACCCGAAGAACTATGGTATTTAAATAATAAAAGAAGAAGAAAATGGAAATTGTAAAAGGGGCGAAGCAGGCCTCATCGACGAAACTGAAGGGTTCATCGACGAAGTGGCTTTTGGGCTCGTTGACGAGGGTTTGTATCATCGACGAGAAGATACTAAGAGGTTATTTTCCAGCTCTGAATTTCGTCGACAAGGAATAGCATTCGTCAACAAACTTCCTTCTTGACCTCGTCGACGAAATGACGTGGCTCGTCGATGAAGGCCCGTGTATAAATAAGCCTAACCCTCATTTTTTGGGCGAAAATCCTGCAAAAATCCCTCTCTCTCTCTCCTCAATTCGTCCGTCCTCCCTTCTCTCTAAGATTTCGAGCCGAATTCTCGCTGGTTCGACGATCTGAAGCCATCATGACACTCCTAGAAAAGTTCTCTACAAATCTACTGGAGTGGATCGTCGGTGGGGCTATCTTGAAATTCATCCCTAATTCAAGGTAAGGCTTTTTATTTGAAATTTGACTTTCCTATAGTTATAGGAAATGTTGTATATGAGGAAATACTGAAATTTAGTTCTGAGAGATGTTGATTTCAGGATATTGAATGGGGAACCCTGCGAGTGCAGGACTAGTATATCATAGGGATTTTTTCAGTTATCAAGTAAGGAAATAAACTAAAGCAGTGATTTTTCCATGAAAATTATTATAAAATAATTAGTAAATTTATGTTCAAAAAGCATGTATTATATGTGAGTATCACTGAGAAAATGTAAATTTGAGGAAATACTGTCGTTACACTAGAATGTATGCTTTTAGTATAAAACACCAGAAAATATGGTTTCAGTATAAAATGCATAGTTTTATTCAGCATTGTGTGACATGAATATTATTTTACACAAATTATATATTATGTTAAGGCAATTTTTATAGATAAAGTATATTAAGTGATTTTTAGAAATTATGGAAAAATGAAGTACATTATGATTTTAAAATACATGATAAACGAATTATTTATTCAGATTGATATGTATGAAAAGTTCGGCGCAAGGCCATGTATTTATGTATGATTTCAGCGCAAGGTCGTATTTATGAATGATTTTGGCGTAAGGCCATAGATATGAAAGTAAACGGCGCAAGGTCACATGAATGTATGTTATTACAGAAAATGCTATCAATCTATTTACGTTAAATAGTATATTATCATGTAATATATGTTATCAGAACCCGTATGATAGTTTAGTTCAGTTTCAGGAGCATGGTACCGTAGCTATACAGATCAGATTATTACAGTTCATACTTGTGCTAACCACCCCTGCAAGTAGAGTGAGTGAGAGATGAATAGTCGATGTGGCTTTCAGTGTAGAGTTGTTGACGTCCACCTGGCATCCGGACCAAGGTGTGGCGGGCCCATCGTACTTACAAACATTTTTGACTCGGCAGTGGTCAGCTAGCCATTATCAGGTCCTGCCTTCGGGTCGCACAACCCGTCATGGGGGGTAATACATGACATCAGCTAACTATACATCTTGGGTAAATTATAGTATTACCAGTTATATTAGACATTCCATGAGCAATATGATTTATTAGAATTATGAAATTATATATTTACTCAACCATGTTATTTTCAGTATTTTCTAGCAAGTGAAATGTATAGTATATCTATTATAGCATTAAATATTCATGTTGCCACACAACTATATTTAGTTTATTTTCTCTTACTAAGAGGTGTCTCACCCCCAGCTTAAATAAATTTTCAAGAAACCCAAATAGACTGGCAGATTGTGGTCACCGCTGAAGCTGTAGTTATTACCCTGCTAGGAAGGTAAGTTTTTGGAACTAGGATAAGGAGATTTTATTGTGAAATCCTAGACATAAATGTTTTTTTGATGTTGTGGTGGATTATACATAATTACAGTGTTGTGGTGGATTATAGACAACTTTGGTATTATGTATTTTATAGTTTGATGGATGTAATTTACATTTACTGCTGCTTAGGTTTCCGCTATGTATGTTAGGTGTACGTCCCCGTTACCCATGGGTTCGGGTTGACTATATTATGTGTGTATAATTATATGGTAAGTTAAGCAGTTCGTTACACACCATAAACTACCTAAACAGCGAGAAGCAGAATTCATACAACCAAAACCATATATATATATATATATATACAATACTAGAGTGTCAAAATCTTTCCCAGAATATACATACACAGTTGTACCCAAAATACCCCTAACTAGACCTAGGGACCAATCAAAAATAACTTCCCAAAATACTCACCCTTCAGATAGGGTTATACTGTAGTCCCTTCTATCCACGAGCTTGTTTTGCTCGCCTAGTTGGATCACTTGAAAAATGTTAAATCACTGGAATGAGACAACGTTCAATAAGATGAAATATGTTATACTAGTGTGTGGCAAGTGAGGTTACATATTTATAAAACTTGATTGGAAAATACCATAAATAATTGAGTTTGAGAAACACGTATAACCATTTCAATATAGCTCATACCTATGTTGCTTAACATAAATTGTTTTTCTGAATTTTGTAAACATAATACTTCTAATATTCATAGGTACATTTATGGTATTTGTAAATTTGAATACACACACACACACACACACACACACACACACACACATATATATATATATATATGTATGTATGTATAATAATTGAAAAAATTTCCCTAGATGGATAACTGAAAGTCATGATTTAACCCCTCATGACAGGGTTGTGCGGTCCGAAGGCGGGACCTATCCTAGCAAGTCGACCAGGGTAAGTCAACTGAACTCCAAAAGTCAGATCGGCCTCCTCAAACCTTATTAGAAGGGGAGCCTGTCCAAAACGTAGGCATGATCAATTGCTGAATACCACATACTATCTGAGTAATGTGGTTGCACTCTGAACTGAATATAACTACGGTACCATGCTCTGCTGACTGAATTTGATCCATCAAAGTCTGATACTATATACATATGTAACTGATGTATCTATATTACTGTTTTACCATGATTTGTAATAACTAAAACACTGTAAAACTGATCTGCTCTGAATAACTGGCTGAACATTCAATGTTTATATCTAATTATCTGACTGAAATCATGGTATTCTGAATATGTTGTAAATATATGTTTCTATACATATACTGTAAATCATGATACCATGGAAAATAGATAAACCATGGTATTCCAAATATTCTGTAAAATTTTTATCTGCATGTATATTAAAAATCATCATTTTATGAAACATATATTTATTCCTCGATATTTTCTGCCTGATACACTGTAAAACTTGATATTTGTAAAATGTAAAAATACAGTACTAGTTTGCTATAAACTCATGCCACACAATTCAAATAAATAAATTCACTTGTTCTAAAATCTGTATTTTTTGCGTTACAAATATATAGTATAATCTGAATAGTAATAGTCTAGTAAAACATATAATTTATGCTGACTATCATACTAAAATTCCTAACATAACATATTTCCCTTACCTGACTATCTAAGCACTAACTACTATTTGCAATCCACGTGTGCGACATTCATAATTTCAACATCCTAAGATAATACATGTATATTTCCTAAATAGAACAACTGAATTAACCTAAATAATTATCATACACATACTCCCCAAATCCACACATGCACAAATCCTAAATTATAATTCATATATCATTTTACTTGGGTTCCTAAAGTACCACCCACTAGGGTCCTCAACCCTTATCTGAAGGGTCCCAAAACACCCTATTCCTAAAAAATAATATCTTAATTTTACATCACAAAATCCCAATATTTTCACATATAATGCAGAATCTAACTTCAAATGAACTGGGTAATACTAAAAATGCTTAAATAATCGACTCACTCTAGTTTTGGGATGATTCCCAAGTTGGCCTAACCAACGGATTACTCCAGCAGATTTGAAGAGAATCTTTCCAGGAGTAATGTGGCGACTTCAAATCGTCGATTTGGCAAATAACTAGGCCAAAAAGCTAGAGAGAAGGTGGAGAGGATGAAGTTAGAGAGAGAGAGAGAGAGAGAGAGAGAGAGAGAGAGAGAGAGAGAGAGAGAGAGAGAGCTGCATGAAGTTTTCTGCGCTGAAAATCCGATTTTGGCATACTTATACACTTGCCTTCGTCGACGAGACGTATCACTTCATCGATGAGGTCAAGAAGGGAGTTCGTTGATGAACTTATAACCTTCGTCGACAAATTTCAGGCCCTGAAATAGCCCTCTCGGTAACTCCTCGTCGACGAGACACGTGTCCCCATCGACGATCCCAATAAGCCACTTCGTCGACGAACGCAAGGACCTGCTGTGACCCCCTTTACAACTCCCTTTTTCTCCCTTTTTTATTATTCAAATACCATAATTCTTCAGGTCTCTATAGCGTATCTATGGGTTCAGAAGCTCGTCATTATCTCAAATAATTTGTACCTTGATTACAATCTTCTAACTCTTTTTTTTTTTTTTCCCTTTTTATCTTTATTTTAAAATAATATATTAAATAATATCCTGTTTGAAAAAATATTTCCCAGAATGACTCTGACATAATCTCGCTGCTTGGTTAAACAAATCTCGCTGGACCAAGCGACGAGATTTAAAAGTCTAGGGCAATTGAGACGTTGACACGTGGCAAGAAAATCTCGCTGGACCATCTAGCGAGATTTGCTTGAAAATAAAATGGTGTCTAACAAAAAATGAAATCAAAGGAAAACCTACAAGAGAGCTCAAAACTGAAGCTCAAACCTACATCGTTCTGTGGAGGCAGTAGTAGAAGTGTTTGAATCAAAGATTTCAATCCTAGAGAGCTCAAATCAAAAGCAAAAATTGTACAACCAATGGAAGTACCCTCGAGTTGTCGGATTGGAGGAGAACACGAAGATTGTTGAGGCAGGGGTCTTGAATCTCGAATTAAAGATTGGTTGAGGCAACTCGAATCAAGGATTTATTGATGCAACAGCCTGAAGTCTTGAATCTGGACTCAGTCTGAAGTATATTGAGTTCATCCGAGCACCTTTTTTTTTTTTAATCAACCTGAATTTCTCATCCAACATAATTGAAAATGAAATCTTACATCCACATGAACAGATCTTGTTACCTAAAAAAACATGGAAATTTGGTCAGCTGAAAGCAACATACTACCAAAGAGACAATACTAGCAGAACATAAATGAAGAAAAAAAAAGGGCGAAAATGAAAATTACAATCACCACCCTAACGTTTTTTAGCTAATAAGCTCCATCAAGACAAAAAAAGTTCAGAGGTTGCAGGAAACAACAATTATTATAAAAAAGCTTGTGCTTCGACGACCGCGGAGAAACCCTAATTACTCCACCAAAAGGACTCTCACTTTTCTTCCCACTCTTCAATTTCGTGCTCTTAGGTGTCGATCTTCTCACCTCCTTTACCGACTCTGCCTCTGAAATAGGAGCACTGAGACTTTCATCTTCCTTCACAGATCCCCGGCTACGTGTCCTCAAAGCCACCGACTCGAACCCATCTTTCTTAAAGGGATTCTCCTTGCTTTTCCGAGCACTTCATCTGAAGAAGAAAGGGTAGAATGGTCGTCTCGCCGGCCACTCCATTCGACAACCTTCAATGGAAGAAACGTTAGAGAAAGGCTACAACACTTCATCAACGGTCACTCCATTTGAAGAAGAAAGGGTAGAAGGCATCGTCTCACCGACCACTCAATTTGAAGACCTTCGATGGAAGAAACGGTAAAGAGAGGCAAGGGATTTTGGGGATTTTTAATTTTCAGAAAAATCTTGTTGGATGGTCTAACGAGATTTGCTTACACGGGTCGCCGTATCAGCAGTCTTATCTTTTCAAACAGGATATTATTTAATATATTATTTTAAAATAAAAATAAAGGGGAAAAGACTAGGTAGATGCAGCTATGGAGATTGGTTTAAATTATTGGAGTCAATTCTCTACATACATATTTAATTGGGAAATTTTTTAAAAAAATTTTAAGGGGAAGTTGACACTGAAATATCTATTCGTGGAAACTTCTTGTATTCCATCCTCGTTCCTTTGACATTTTTCCACGTTATTTTATAATTGATAAATTAGTCTTTTACTATTTCAAATTTCTCCGCCCTGGCTGGTTGTCAAACGACTTTTCAAGAAGGCTAAGGGGGTGATCTGTGATGGGTCTCGATGTGTGGTGATGTGGGTCCGGTCGTTGAGGGCATCGGCTGTTGAGTTTGGAGGGTTTAAACCAGGTAAACCGTTTGTTGGCTTTTATCATTCGATTTCAATTTTTTTTTCTGGTTGATAATGTGTCTTGATTTAGATGGGCATTTTGTGAAAGGATTCCTGGGGTTGAGTAGATGCTGAAATATTGGTTTTTGATGAATTTTTTTTTCAGGGATGGATGAATGTTGACAGAAATTTCAGAAATTTCTTGGCTGGTGATGGTGGATTTTTTTTTTCGTTGCTCTATTGAATGATTCTATTTGGGGTTTGCTTTGGAGCTGTTGCATTGATTTTTTGTCGATGTGATTCAATTCCGTTTGATTCAGTATTGCCATCTTCATATGTTTGAATTTGTTCAAGAGGGATGGATAGTCTAGGTTCTTGGATGCTGAAATATTACAATTTATAGAAATTCGCAATTGGGTATTATTGGTACTGCAGTTGAATTGTTGTGCGAGAGTGGGAGTCGATCATTTTGTCATTTGTTCTGTCTACTGTGATTCATTGGAGTTTTTTCTGAGATAACTGGGAAAATAATGGAGCTAGTTCAAGCAGAACCAAGTGGCGATCGGGAGGAGGACGAGGAGGAATTGGGTCGAGAATCGTCTTTGGACACTCCTATGAAGGAACCCCGTCACTATCGAACCCATTACCCGGGTGCCGTGAGAAAGAAAGCCTATATATTTGATGGACTTGGAAAATTTTATGACAAGGAATGGGATCTTGCAGAAGGGACAGGTAGAGAATTTTGTTGGTACCATGTGGAACTTCCAAAAGGGAATCAGAAACTGTCACAATCTGCCCAATACCTCATTGATGTTCTCTGCCCACCTTTGAAACTCCAGGACATTCTCTCACTTGTCAGTAATGGACCTTTTTGCGGGCATGTTGATGGGGCCCTTGTATTTAGGGTTAATTCTCATGGCCCTGCCTCTAGCAATTTTACATTTAGAATAGCTGCAAGAGTTACAGAGAATTCAGTGATTACTGTGTCGTTGGGCCGTGTCCCCAGATTGGGCTTCTCACCAATGGGTCAATCTCTGCTTTCAGAGATCCCTAGTGTGGAGAGTCCCAGTTACAGTAGGGGAGAGCAGACGGAAGGTGGTGGGATTGTGATTAGAGAGCATGTTCTTGAATTTTTATTAACAATGAATCATTCCGAAGAGGCTGATAATCCTGTGCCAACGTCTGTCTCAAACCTAATTGTTCACATTATTGACACGCATATGGATCACCTCCAAGATGTTGTGACTAAACTTGAGATGGAGTTGGACTCTGTTGAGATCGAACTGGATAAAGGTGAATTCCATTTGACAGCATATTTGAACTGCCCCATACTACGTCCTCCCTCCTATCCCTTCTCTCCTATTGTTTAATCTCATTTACCATATGTTTACTGATCAGCACCTCTATGAGAAATGACTCATGGGTATTTATTTCCTGAATTCGTTATGAACATAGAAAAAATTGATGTTTAGCAGGTACAAGTTTCCTTTTCTGTTTATTATTTTTCTTTTTAATGTTCTATATATTTTGTTGCAAGCGACCTACGTAGATGCTTGGCTGGGATTTTGTTTTGAGGTACATCCAAATAGGATGTCATTACCTGACATTCACTTGCTTATGGCATACATTAGCCTAGCCTTTTTCTTTTTATTGAATACCTTGATGTCATCTCAACATGAAATTATGAAAATTATTATTTCAGCTCTCACTTCTGTTGGTTCCCAGTAAAGAGTTAGCCACTTCTTATGTGCATTAGAGATTTGAAATAATAGAATCTGAATGATTTCTATTTCCTTCACTTTCATGCTCTTAATCCTTGTATCATTTGGGCTGGAATACTCCTTAAAATTCTCATTTCTTCATTTTCTTTAAATATTTTGATAGAAAATTATTTTCCTTAAATTTAGTAAATGATACAATTTCCAAGGTGGCTATGTGGATGTACAGGCCTCCCTCACCCTGATTTTCATTTGATTTCTACCCCGTAGAATGACTTCTATTAAATTGGAGATACGTGCTAGTTTTGGACAATTCTGGTTTTGAAGATTGTGTATAGATTAGATTTGTGTGTATACTCTTGTAACTACATTGGTGATTCTCTATATGTGGCAATATTATTTAAAGAATAAAAAATAATTATGTTAAGAGATTATAATCTTGTTCCAATTTCCAAAGCCACGTTCTAGAAAATTCTATATAGACCACAGTGGGAGACAAACCATGCAGCAAAACTACAAGGTGCATGGATGCTTTTAGGTCAGTGAAGTACCTACTTAGGACTTGCCCAAATCAAACAATTCATGGATTCTGATAGACAACGTCAAGCTCATTTTACTGTAAAATCTTTAATATGGATGCTCTACAAATTATAGGTTATTTTGACGCCTTAATTCTTATGATGTGAAAAAAGAAAATATTAGCAACTTTCTGTTTACTTTGAAATTTCCTCTCATGCAACTGTAAGATTTGATAATTTTAACTGATAGTTGCATGCATAACATGTGTTACCTACAAATGCTACCAAAGTCTAGAAATAGCTGTCATTTTATTACTATTTTTCTTTGGTCATCTTAATTCAGAGCCTACCTACATGCAGCACAAGGACTAAGGAAGCCAGGGAGGTCGCTACATGGAACCTGGTTAATAGGGCTAATGATTATCTTTGTTGATAAAATTTACAAATTGCAGAAGTAGTTTTCACTTAGGATGCTGCTTTTCCATTTTTTATATCCAACACTGCATAGCTATGTCATAGTCATGCTGATAGCCTTGGAGGGTTTTGACCGTATCAGGGAGAATATATAATAGCGTTTTCAGTTGTTAGAAACATTTTTCCTTTTCCATTTTCAGTGTTCCAAATAATTACAACATTTATATGGAGAACTTGGAAAACAATAAAAAGATGTTTTCCAACTTTCCTAAATAAATGTCAGGAAACTGAAAAATAAGGTAGTAGTTTTGTAATTTTTTGAAAAAAATAAAAAATGGCTTCCGACAACTAAAAGCCCCTAAGGACCTGTTCAGTTCTAGCAAATACTTTTTTTTTTTTCCTCTAACTGGCCCTTAGGGCCTTTTTAGTTTTAGGAATCCATTTTCAGTTTTCCAAAGAAGTTTAAAACTACCACCTTGTTTTCCAGATTCGAGACATTTGGTTAGGGAAGTTGGAAAACATCTTGTTATTGTTTTCCAGCTTTCCCATGCAAAAGTTGGAAACATGGTGACATTCTTATAATTCTTTAGAAAACTGGAAATGGAACATGAACTGTTTTTCACAACTGAACAGACCCTAAATATTTGCATTTCAACTGTTCGAAAACAACTGCAGATCATCTTGGCTTCAGTATATAACAGAATCAAGACTTTGTGCGAGTTCCCCCCCCCCCCCCCCCTCCCTCTTTTTTTTCCCCAACTTCTCCTTTTTAAAAGCAAAAGTTGGATCTAACATGTTTGGTAATCATATTTTCCGACTTCTAAAAGCCAGCTTTTAGCTTTTTGGGAGAACTTTTAGAAGTTACAGATTTGAAGCTTTAAAAAGTTAAAAGCTAGCTTTTTCTCCAACAAATTATTCTATTCCATTGTTGTCCTGAATTTTTTTCAAATATTACAAAACTATCAAAGCATTAATTATATTTCCTAAAAATAGATAACCAGTTTAGTCATTTTAAATACATTTGGGCACCTTACAACTCTTTTACTAGACACTCAATGCTTTTTCTTTCTAACAGCTCCTTTTTTTTTTTTTTTCACAGGGGGCCAAACATTTTTAAAACAATATCAATAAGCAGCTTTTCATTAGCTCCTTTTTAAAAGGTCATTTTAAAAAGCCGCAGGGGGCTAAACTAAGCCTTAGAACATTATGTTTTTTTTTTTGGCTAAACATATGAATCATTTTGTCAATAGTCATGCGTGTCCAATGAACTGTGTAATTGTATGTGTATGTCTTAGAGTTTATTGTTATTTTGTTTACTGGGGTAGGTGTCCAATGAACTGTGTAATTGTATGTGTATGTCTTAGAGTTTATTGTTATTTTGTTTACTGGGGTAGGTGTCCAATGAACTGTGTAATTGTATGTGTATGTCTTAGAGTTTATTTTTATTTTGTTTACTGGGGTTGGGGAGGGTGCAAAGCTGACAACCTTCATATGTTTAATTTTTTTTTTTATGTAATTATCCCATATATCTTGGATAACATTGTGGTTCTTATCTTAATTATGTTATAAAAGTCATATATACACACAGGATTTCTATAGACAGATGTTGCCACTATTTATGAGAAATGATCCTGTAATCTTGACAATTTCTCCACTATCAGAAAAGCAGGTGGAATGTGTGTTAAACTTCCAAGACTCAGAATGTGCCCTGATTCGTGTTTAGCTTTTCTTTGCTGAAATAACAAATAATTTAAAGTATGGGTGTGAAAAAACAACAGATTATTCATGATACATAGTTGACTACTGTTAGATTACCACTTTTCTTAAAGCTTAAGTTATTAGGTTGTTGGCCAACAATGTATATCAAGCTGCACATGGAGAGGTAAACAAATGATAAATAACACCCATTACAGGGAATAAGATGATCTTTGTAGCAACCAAACAGTAAGTGTGGGCAACAAGGCTAGAACTCAATGCCTCTTGAGAATCGTGGCTCTGATATTATGTTAGATTACCACTTTATCTAAAAGCTTAAACTGTATGGTTTTGTGCCGACAATGTATATCAAGCCTAACAATTAGGTTATACCTTAATTAACTCTTGACTAAGAACCATATACATTTTTCAACAAATTGAATTAAGATTTTGACGTGACAATTGTTTTTGATCCTATGCATCTCTCTCTCTCACACCATATTATGAATTTATGAAGAAATGTGGATGTAAAAGCGCAAAAATACCAATGTTTGTGCCATGCATTAACCAAACCAATAACTTGGTTCTCACAAACTTATTTTTGGAAGGCCTGATATCTTTCAAGCTAATTCTGTGTGATGCCTAATAGGGGTCCTTGGTGTTATCTGTCGTGATGGCAAGAATTTAGTTGAGTTTATTAACTTCAGCTGCTTTGTACAAGGTTAAAGGAAAATGGACTAAAGCTTATTATTATTATTATTATTATTTTCTTATAGCCAAAAGAAAGATTTATTAAAGGCACCAACAGTGCCACCCAAAGCCAAAAAAAAAAAAAAATGGAGAAGGAGAAGAAGACAAATATGGTTGACAAATCATTGGCAGGTTGACAATTTGTAAAATTCTGACCAGCAAACCAAATAACTGTCTTTTAAGCCAGCTATCCTTATAGTGTATAACGGGAGTCAACACCTTTAGAAGCCCTACAATTTCTCTCCCTCCTCTCCAAATAGTTAGAGGGATCAACTCAATAATGTTTTTCCTCTTCGATTAGTCAGGATATCCACCAAGTCAACAATTACCGGAAAAAGAACCTGCCACTGCCCAACTGATTCACATCTTGATTAAAAAGCACAATTCAACAGATTTTTAGTCCTGCTGCAACCAATAAGGAGGTGGATCAATGTCTCAATTTCTTCTTACACAGATAACATCTGTTCACCAGAAGAATAACCCTTTCTGTAAGTCATCAAGTGTCAAATTCTTATTCAAAGCTGCTTCCCAAGAAAAAAAGGCAACCTTAGCAGAGCTCTAGTTTTTCAAATGGCCATTCATGGGAACAAATTATTTTCAACTATGCATGGACTTGACTCAAAGATTCTAGACAAAATAATCAAAACCTGTAATCAAGAAACTGTAGAACCCTTCCAGCTATCCTATGCCCTTCTAATTAAAGTTACATCCCACATAATCTCAAGGTCTGAAATATGTGAGTGATAGCTCACCCCAACATTTTTGTTTCTGGTCAGTAGAACATGTTTGGATACTGCAGTTTTAGTAGTGGATCTCCACACCAACAGCTGTGCCCCAAAAAAAGAAAAAGGAAAGATTCCTTATCCCCCATGATGAAAGAGAGATGCTCCATGAAACACTCCAATCTCCTCTTCTGTTCTTCCATAATTCATCCTTGCTGCCACATAAAAATCCATAACAATTTTTCCCAGTGAAGCCTATTGAAAATGGGTAAATCTTTAATTTACTGACCTCTCTTCCAATGAGATTGACCGACTGCTCCCCAACTCACCAAGTCGTATTTGAACATCTCCTCACTGCTACCCTGCAAAAATCTTCTCTGAATCCTTTCAAGCCTTCTAGCATTGTGTAAAGAAAAGGGACATAAAATACTCCAGCAAACTAGATAAAGTGTTCTTTATGAGGGAGGTTCTTCCTCTTTTTGCAAGGTATCTTCATTTCCACCTTGACAACTTCTTCTCAGACCTCTCCACCATGTGATCCTAAATCCTTTTTTCCTTGATTTTCTCCCCTAACAGAAGCCTCAAATAAGTCAAGGGGAGATCCCCTACTTTGCATCCCAAAGCATTAGCAAGCCAGTCTCCTTCGAACCCTTTGCTTGTTGGAATTAGCTCACTGTTGCCCAGGCCAACTATCTTGTGTCCTCACATTGCTTAAAACATTGCAAGAGGTACCTCAAGTTCAAAATTTCTTCTGTATCTGCACCACAAAATATAATTGTTTCATGTGCAAAATAGCAATTAAGAAAAAAAAGTCTTGTTACCATCCACCCCTTCCACAGTGAATCCAGTGATAAAGCCACAATCCACTGTGTGACCCAACATGTTGCTAAAAACTTCAGTGATGCGAATAAAAAGGATGAGAGATATGAGTCCCCCCTGCCAAAGCCCCTTAGAAGAACCAAAGAATCCCTCTGGCTTCCCATAAAGATAAAGGATAGAAATAAACTTCTTGATCGAACTCTACTGCTGCCCAAAACCCACCCTCCCCATGACATAGATTAGAAAGTTCCATCAAACTCAACCATAAGCGTTTTTCCATGTCCAATTTACATACCACCCCAAAAACTACCCTCCTTGAATTTTATGTCAACAAACTCAATGCTATAAGGCCCGCATTGAGAATTTGTCCTCTTCACAAAAGTATTTTTTTGTCAAGGACCTACAACTTCTCCAACCACCTCCTATAAAATGTTATAACTTTCAGGAGCAATTTATAAATGCACACCACAAAACTAATAATGGGTCGAACATCCTTTATACATATTGCTCCACTCTTCTGCCACAAAAGTATTATTAAGGTTGTTGACAAATCCCCCTATCTCATGGAATTCACCAAAGAACATGAGAAGATCATCCTTAAGTAAGCCTTAAAATTCCTCATGGAAGGCCATAGAGAACCCTTGCGATTCATAGCTTTATCCCCATCACCCTCCTTGAAAGCCTCCAATATCTCTTCTTCACTGAACAGCCTTTCTAACCTGCTTACTAATTCTTCCTGAATTTTTTTGAAGTGAAGTCGAACATGGTTGTGGATTAATTAAATTTATACATTTGTAGGCCAGAGAGATCCCTTGGGATCCAGAGCTTTATCTCCATCACTGTCCTTGAAAGCCTCCAATATCTCTTCTTCACTAAACAGCCATTCTGACCAGCTGGCTAATTCTTCCTGATTTTTGTTGAAGTGAATTATATAAATTTAATTTACCTATAACCATGTTCGAGCTTTATATGCTTGTATACAATTTATGAAACTAATATTAATTGATTTCTTTCCCCATGGAGCCTTAAAGTAGAATAGGTTGTGGGCATTGGCAGTCTAGTTTGAGTGCAGTAGGTAATGTAAAAAGACTGGTTTGGAGGGGATGTTGAAGTCTACATTGCAAAGCAAGGGGCATACTATGACAGCTGTTTATCACTTTTAACTGCAACAATATGGAAGCCTTGGAATCTATGATTTAACTATCAAAAACTTGCTAAGTATCATGGTCTCACATTCTTGCATTCGTGACATATATAAAGGGCTATAATGGCTGCCTTGGAGAGGCATCAATGTACTTTGGATGTGACATGGAAGGAGCTCTAGTAAAATATGGATGTCAATGGAGAGGTCATAGGCGTACATAACCATATAGCATATGCATATTCAACTAGCATTTTGGTAAGTAAACAGAGTATGATCCCTTAGACATACTAATGTCCCCTATAACTATATAGCATATCCATATCCAATTGGCATTTGTGTTAAATAAAAAGAGTATGATTTGTATAGATGGATGTGTTCCTGCAAGTGTGAGAATGGCACAAAAAACTCTCGGGGAGGGGAGTCCCTGTGTCCTAAAAGGCACTAAGTGAGCACCGTAAAGATAGCTTGGGTTTGGATTCGTGACAATGAACAATGAGAGTCTTGGAGCTTCCATGTGGGATTGAGAGTCCCATGGACAACATTATGGAGTATCATGTTGCGCTTGATTCTCAATGTATAGGTTGAGATATGCATTTGCTATCATGTAGATTTACTAGTAGATGGTGCCTTCTTGTACTCATTAGGCGATTAAGGAATACTAAGGTTATGTTTGGTTTGCAGAATAACTATCACTTGGAATAAGATGGAATGCATTGAGAAATTTGGGAATGGAGGTAATAGTTATTTCTTGTATATTCCTTTATATTTCATCCATTATGCAATAAGAAAGGAATGGACATTCCCAGGGTGAAATTTGGGACTAGTTATTCCTTATCTATTCCTTGTTAAGGATTTATTAAAAAAAAAAAAAAAAATTCGCATTGTTATTTGTTTTATGTTAACAACATATTTTTCTGTATAAACTATTAAACTCTTATATTATAGCTACTCTATTCCTAGTGATAGACATTCCATGATCCATTCCATGTAACCTAAACCTTTGTATCCCTACCTCGATTATTTGTGGTATGCCACTCTACTAATAACTCTGGCCTGTACACTTGCATGAGGATTGTTCTATGGCTTTCGAGAGCCACCATCAAGGCTTGTGGGATGTGAGCACACACCCATACCATTCGAGTCATGGCTCCTCAACAACAACCATCCCAATTGGAACAAGAGTTGTCATCCCAACAATACTTAAACACTAAATTTATTCATGAGTATTTTGATGTATTTGGATGAGTACTCGAGGACTTGGTGTAGTCTTGTTGTTGCACAGGTATGCTTCCATTGAATATTTATTCAGCAGCCCAAGGCAAAGGTGACTCTTGACCATAGTATTCTACTATCTAGTGATATGACTCGATGGGGGGTGAATAGACTCTTTTGCTTATTTTTTCTTTTCTCTACAAAATATAAAATCTTGACAAGATACAAATGATTATATTACAATATTTATATAATATGAACCATGCACAAGATATAAATTAAAGAGTAGGGAAGAAAAACTCAACAAACAATATTAACGTGGTTTAGCCCCTTGAGACACACTCAAGGATTCTCAATCTACTATCACGATTTCTTTCAAGGAAAGAGAAGCCTTTAAACCTCAAGGGAACAAATCCCTTTACGCCCACACAGAGCCTTTCCAAGGGAAAAAATCCCTTAATGCTCACACAGAGCCTTCACACGGGAACAAAACCCTTTTGCTCACACAAAGACTTTACAAGGGAACAAATCCCTTCAACACTTGGTTCACAAAGAAGCCTTACAAGATGAATATGATTTACAAAAACAATGCTCCTTGAATGAGTTGATATTTGATACAATGAAAACCTCAAACTAATCTCTTAAAGTAATGAATCACACTAAGATTAGAGAGCAAGAGAGATATTGAGCACAAAGATGATGAATTAAAATGTAGTATACTTGGAAATGATATTCACTATGTATAAATTACTAAGATTGATTATAAAACAAAATTTTTGCCTTGTATTTATAGGCTATTTGGAGTACTAGCCATTTTATGGTCGTTGGGTTTAGAAAAAAATTTAATACTTTGAAAACTAGTTGTTTATAGCCGTTGGGTTTGGAATCCTGACACAAACCGTCGACGGATTCACAAAACCGTGGATGGTTTCCTCCAGGAAAAATTCCAATTAACTCTCTCCCTGAGACCGTCGATGCACTTGGGCCAAACCGTTGACGGTTTGCCCTGTTTCTTCACAAACTTAATATTTAGGTGCATAATCATGGTTTTAACCCAACCGAGACCAAGTAAATAAAAGTTTACAACACTAAAATCATTTAATACTTGTCCCATATTAAAATACATTTGAGTATTTGTTCTTTGAAAACTTCATAAGTATGAACCTTATGAGAACTAGTATGCATATGCAATTTGCTCAACTCTTGCTCAAAAAACATGCGTGAATCAAAACTACAAGAGTTACAACAAATACTACCTCAAACACTCCCTGAACGAGTGCCCTCTTGATCTTTGCCTATTTGAGCGTCCACTCGATCTTTGCCTATGAGAGTATTTGCTTGATCTTTGCACTTAAACCTATATTTGTATGATTTCGCCACTTATACCTATCACAGCTTGGTATGCAAAGATTAGTTTAGCTTATAATCACTAATGATTTGTTATCGTCAAAATACGACAATTAGGATTATGTGGCCACTAAGGCTAACAATCTTCCCCTTTTTGATGATGGCAAACCATTAGTATTCTCATAGGATATAATTTTATGCTCCCCCTTAATTTAAGCATATTGTTGAATAAGATGAAATTTTACTCCACCTTACTATATGCATATAAGGCATTATTTATTCAACTAGATGTATCCTATCCATTGGAGCTATAACATGCAATTATATTATCTGAAAGTTCATATAAGATAAAACAACAAGTGAACTGAACTTTCATTAAGAAACAGTTTTAGGCAACAAATCTGAACTTCCATTTATAATCATTTAAGCGACACTACATATTTGTACTTAATACACCCACCTACAGCACCCAACCTACAACACCAACCTACTTCTCCCCCTTTGATCATCATCAAAAAGAGAGGAACTATTCATTTAGCTTAAAGTGTTCCAAGATGAATTTAGGGTTCGATGGTACGTGGTACTCATGTTGTTATGATTAATTTCCCTAAGACTCAATTTTATGCAAGAAATATTTTGACTATGCATATTTATAAGTTTTACATCTTATGTTCATATGACTAAGGAAGACATCTCTTGTATATAAGAGGTGGATTTCTTGGGCATGATTCTGAGACTTTATTCAAAAGTAGATGACTTAGGTTTTTCATCTCAGAAATGCAAGTTTCTTAAATGGTTTCTTTTGTCACTCACAAATATATTCCTAAAGAACAAGCCTGAGTTTAGAGCTTGTGAGGGTGTGCATGCTACTTCATCCCATAAACTATAGCCAATACTTTCATTCATAAAGAGTGACCAATCGATGAGGATATAAACAATTTAAAGATCATATTGTATTTGAACTCATCATATGGGCTTGATTCTCTAAAGTCCCCAACATAGTAGTCAAGCAATTATTATGCGTAAATTGGGATTTTACACCTTGAGCACTATTGTGGCAAGTGTCTCTAATTTTGCATTGTATAAACTCACTTAGTCATTATTATCCCTTTTCACTTAGGTATTCCTATCAATTACTAATCCTAGTTTCTAAGGAAGTAATAGTTCAAAAAAATTAGGTAATTCGTTTTGGTACCCATTCTTCCTTAGGTCTCAAGGGGTTTATCTTCTTAACTACCCATTCTAGCTTCCTTTCTTTGCCTCTAGTACCTCTAAAGGGGCAAGTGTAACGGATGTGACATTCCTTTCACAATACAAGCAAGTCTTGTTTGCATGTGAAGGATCTGACCTATTAGCCCTATTTGATGAGACATTAATGCGGCCATGGGAATTATAAGAGAGACCATAACTCAAACCCTTTTTGTAAAATTTATTTCTTTGGGTTCCGAAGGGCTTATTAAAGTTTTCTTTCCCATTGGTGAATTTACTATAATCATCAATCCTCTTTTTCAATTGTGTATTTTCTTTTAAACTATTTTCAATTTGATCTTTCAAATTTCCCACTTCTACTTGAAAATTTTCATGGTCTTTTCGAGCATTTGAAACAAGCTCCTCATTTTTATTTTTAAGGGAGATATTTTCCTCTTTTAAGGTGGAACAAAGACAAGGTTCCTTTTGTTTGCATTTTGACAATTTTTCTTCCAGACTTTTGTTCCTTCTTTTGATCACAACCAATTCTTCTAATAATTTAGTATATGTAATCTCTAATTCATCATAGGTAAGTTCATCGTCATCGGAACTTTCCTCTTCTTGTTTGTTAGCCATGAAGCAAAAATGTGCTTCTTCCTCTATTTCATTATCGGTGGAAAGTCTATTGATTTCATTCTAAGCAGTAGCATTCATGGCATTATAATCTCCTTGTCGAAACTTCCCTTTGTTTTTGTTCAAGGGACAATTTGTCATCATATGGCCAGCCTTCTTGTTGTTGTAGCACCTAATGCTATCATTTTTGCTTGCTTCCTCTCTTCCAGTTTGCTTACCAAACTGTCCTCTCTTTACTAGGAATTTCTTAAATTTTCTTGTGAGTGATGCATATCATCCTCACTGTCTTCATCTTCTTCTAGCATTTCTTTGTGATTTGAACTAAATGATTTTAAGGCAATACCTATATCCTTCTTAGGCTTCTCAGGATCCAAAGTCGTTTTTTTCTTAATTTCATAGGTCATAAATGACCCAATTAATTCATCAAGTGAGACTTTGGTTAGATCCTTTGCTTCTTCAATGGCAGTTAAGTTCGCATGTCATGACTTGGGTAAAGATCAGAGAACTTTTTGTACATTATCTTCCATAGAATAAGTTCTATCGAGTGCATTTAATCCATGTATGATGTGTGTGAACCGAGTGAACATGGATGTGATTGCTTCTCCTTCATCCATTTTAAACATTTCATATTCGTTTACTAGCATGTAAATTTTAGACTTCTTAACTTGGGACATACCTTCATATTTGACTTCAAGCTTATCCCATATTTCTTTTGCGGTTTCACATCCACAAATACGATTATATTCATCATCACTCAAAGCACAGTAAAGAAAATTTTTGGTTTTAAAATTGAGTTGTACTAACCTCTTTTTGCTTATTGAAAGCTCCATTCTTGTCTTTGGAATATCTCCGTCTTTGTCATTTTTCTTGGTGAAGAAAAAATCTCCATTTGTGATAACCTCCCACATATCAAGATCGTGCGACTAAATGAAGATAGTCATTCTATTTTTCCATTATGGTAGTTGGTGCCATTGAACCTTGGTGGTCTGTCCACGGATTGTCCTTGGGAAGAAGTGTCCACTATGTATGCCATTGATCTTTCCGCTCTAGAAGTTACTCCGAAAATTTAAGCGCCTTGCTCTGATACCAATTGTTGGTCCTAGAGTCGAGTCTAGAGGGGGGGGGGGGTGAATAGACTCTTTTGCGTATTTTTGCTTCTCTACAAAATATAAAATCTTGGCAAAATACAAATAATTATATCACAATATATATAATATGAACAATGCACAAAATATAAATTAAAGAGTAGGGAAGAAAAGTTCAACAAACAATATTAACGTGGTTCAGTCCCTTGAGACACACTCAAGGATTCTCAATCCACTATCACGATCTCTTTCAAGGACGGAGAAGCCTTTACACCTCAAGGGAATAAATCCCTTTACGCTCACACAGAGCCTTCACACGGGAACAAATCCCTTTTGCTCACACAGAGACTTTACAAAGGAACAAATCCCTTTAACACTTGGTTCACAAAGAACCCTTACAAGATGAATATGATTTACAAAAATAATGTTCCTTGAATGAGCTGATATTTGATACAATGAAAACCTCACACTAATCTCTCAAAGTAATGAATCACACCAAGATTAGAGAGCAAGAGAGATATTGAGCACAAAGATGATGAACTAAAATGTAATGTGCTTGGAAATGATATTCACTATATGTAAATTGCTAAGATTGATTATAGAATAAGTCTTTTGCCTTGTATTTATAGGCTACTTGAAGTACTAGCCGTTTTATAGTCGTTGGGCTTAGAAAATAATTTAATACTTTGAGAACTAGTCGTTTATAGCCATTGGGTTTGGAATCCCGACACAAACCGTCAATGGATTCACAAAACTGTGGACGGTTTCCCCTCAAACTATGGACGGTTTGCTCAAACCGTAGATGGTTTCCTTTAGGCCAAATTCCAATTAACTCTTTTCCTGAAATTGTTGATGCACCTGGGCCAAACCATCGATGGTTTGCCTTGTTTCTTCACAAACTTGATATTTAGGTGCATAATCATGGTTTTAACCCAACTGGGACCAAGCAAATAAAAGTTTACAACACTAAGATAATTTAATACTTGTCCCATATTAAAATACATTTGATTAAAGGATATTTTATTAAAACTCATTGTTTTGTCTTTGAAAACTTCATAAATATGAACCTTATGACTTAGTGATATCTTATGTACTCTTATGAACTAGTATGCATATGCAGTTTGCTCAACTTTTGCTTAATAAACATGCGTGAATCACAACTATAAGAGTTACAACAAATACTTCCTCAAACACTCCACATTATATATGTTTTTATACTTGCTTCCATTGGTATGTGCTTGAGATCTCCCAAGAGAGTATCCTCTTGATCTTTGCCCATTTGAGTGTTCATTCAATCTTTGCCTATGAGAGTATTTGCTTGATCTTTGCACTTAAACTTGTATCTTTATGATTTCGCCACTTATACTTGTCGCAACTTGGTATGCAAAGATTAGTTTAACTTATAATCACTAATGGGGTGTTATCATCAAAATACGACAATTAGGATTATGTAGCCACTAAGGCTAACATATTTTTTGAAAATTCAATTGAAACTTCGTAGTTTTGACAACTTAACTATGGCAAAGGTAATCATGGAGCTATGAGACCTCAACGCAAATAACTAAAACTTGGTGTCTTGCTATTGTCTTATACATTCCCAAATGTATATGAGAAACAAATGCATGATGGAAAAGATTAAAATAATAAAAAACGGACAAAACGTGTATCTCCAACTATATTTACCCTCTACCTGCATCTCTTTTCTTTTCTAAATATATATTTTAAAAAAATGTGTAAGTCTTCATTATTTTTTTGCCCAACTAAACTCTAACTGAATAATGCTTATTTTATACACCCACTTACTCAGGTCACCTACATAAGGTTGTAAATTTGGATAATAGGCCACAGCTCCTCTTCTCATTGCTTTACTCTGTAATCTCATCATCCTTCTAGCCTTTGCAACAGCATAGGTTTGAGTCAACAGACTCCTCATTATTGGCATCTTCATTGGTTTTAAGGAATACAGCCAAACTGTCATAAACAGTATAGTCTCATTTTGCCATCCGTCTTTGGATTCTTTGCTGTAATCTTCCCTTTTTTTCTTTTTTCTTTTTTAGGGTGGGGATTTTTTTACTGATATCCTCTTTTAGTTCACAAAAAAATTGTTTTCATCATCGGTGCTAATTTTTCGCACTCAACTGAGTGAAAACTTGAACCTATCATGTTCACTATAACCGTCTTTGGACCAACTCTTGTATGCTTATTGGCAATAGTCATTTGAATGTATCTTCTTATATTGTAATAATATTATCCTCAGTACTAAATTATATATGTACCTTCTATTGAGGCAGTAACATCTCTTGTGTTTATATAATGCTGAATTTTAAAATTTTGGGGGGTCTATGATGCTGCAATGTTGAAAATATAGTTTGTTCCAATTGCATGCTTTTTATCTGGACTGTCTTTTTTTCCCTCTTTTTTATATCTTTTTGTTAAAATAAAAATAAAAATGCAGCGTGCTATGTTAGACCATTAAATTTGCACTATATTAGAGGTGTTCTGAAGCCCCCTATAGCTTCAATTGTTAAATGCATCTCACTAAGCTTTCAACCGATGCCACTACCTCTTTTCTTTTCTTTTTTTTTTTTTTTTTTTGTTAATTTAAGTATTCATGGAGGGATGCAGTGAGTTTTTCGTTCCCAAAACCTTGAGTGAGTTTTCATAATTTTGAAGCAATTGTAGGCTGGTTTACAAATCAAGAATTTCTCAACATATTTATTGCCTTTGAGGATTTCCCACGTTTTATGAAGTGAGGTGATGTTGAAGTTCAGTTGGAAATTTGAATTTTTTTCATTTCTTTGGTTAATTTTATGCTTTCTAATGCACCTCCCTTATCAAGCATGGATGACCTTGAATTACGTCTGAATTCCATGATGAACTCGTGAGCTTAAATTCTGGCTTGCACTACTTGTTTGCAAAAGGTGGAGGAGTTGTGTTAGGTAAAAAATTAAAAGAACTTGACGAAGTTCAGTAGCAAGCATGCATGATATTGAACAGGTTAAAAATGAATCACGAATACGTCAACCTTGAATAATTTGTTTGCAAGAAGTGAGTTTTTCCCCTCTTTTGGCCTCCTTATTGTGGGGAGGGTTACTTTCAGCTCTCTTTCTCAATTTATAGGTCAGCTCTCTCTCTCTCTCTCTGAGCTACAAGCCTACAAGAGCAAAACCACAACTATATCGAATTCCTAAGGTAGGAGTATCACCTCTCCAGTTACATCTGACCAAATTGGGAAGAATTCCTCTGGGGGAGTTCTCTAAACATGAAAACGTACTAAGAGTGAAGAAGCATTTTGGGCTAACTGATCTGCTTCAAAGTTGTACTCTCTGTACACATGCATCTACAGGATCTAGACAGGCCAATGCTTTGGCACTTCTTGCACCTATAAATTAAAGAGGCCCTTTGGTTAAATTTGCCAACCCCATACTTTATGGTCTCAATAGCTACACTAGAACCTGATTGTACCAGAAGTCTTCTGAACCCAGCTCGTATGACATACTTGTCCCTTTTATCAGAGCCCAACACTCAACGGAAAAAGAACATGGACCTGTCTTGTACTCGAAGCCCTCAATTCATTTGGCTTTATCATTTCTCAAAAACCCTCCAGCTGCTCCTTCCCCCGGATTATTCCTGGAGGTTCCATCATTATTGAACTTAATCGGACAGGTCCACCTCAATAACTTCTCCTGCCTGCTTCTGCTAGCACAGGTTCCTCACCACCATCTTCATCATTCTGTGCATCCCCAATCTGACAAGCCCAATCAACAACCAATGCCACCTTGTTCAAAGGATATATCTTTGTGGTTTAAAAATTCACAGGTTACACCATAATCAATGCCACCAAATTGTTTGACTAAAACGACCATTCCCACCCTTACGAACTTTTTTTTTCTCTCTATTTTTTTTTTTGGTTTTGTTTTTATTTTTTTAGCTTTACTTTTTGCTTGTTTGTTTGTTGGGTGATTCTCTTCTTCCTCTCCTTCTTCTTCTTCTTCTTCTTCTTTTTTTCCTGTTTTTGTTTTTGTTTTTTAAGGAGGGAGAATTGCATGATTTGTTTGGGGTTGAATGGAATTTAACTATATTGCTTGATTGCAGGTGGTTTTGCTCTGAAGAAACAAATGCTAGATGACAGAAGATTTCCAAAAATGCATCTTAATTTGCAACGGCTTCTGCAGGTATTTTCTCCATCCCACATTTTTCGAATTCATACTTTGCCAAGAATTCCATGAAAAGAAATGCCTGTGTGCGCGTGCCCTTACTTTTCAAATCTTACAATGACCAATAGAGCTGCATTGTGTTGTAAGAATCTAAAAATTCAGTTATGATCCTCAGTTTTCTTTGCAATCAAACACAAGGAGCAAAATGGAAAGAGTGGAAGGAAGAAATAAATTTATTATGAGGAATTCTGAGTTTCTTGTTTCACATCCAAGTTCCAGCTTGAATAATGAATGGTCTTTATGCACTTCAACTAGGATTTATGAATGAGTAGGAGATTATGAAGTGGAGGATATAGGAATGGTTTTGGATGGTTTTAAACAATGGTATCCAACACCTCTCTGGTTTGTGGCTCCTTTTAATTAAGCTGAGTTTAGGGGATAAAATTACTAGCACTTTTGTGTTGGTCTGGATTTTCTGGAAAAGGTTCTAAGCTGCAGTGGAAAAGATCAACAAGTTGTGCTAAAGATTATGGAGTGCTTTGTAATTTGTTTCTATTTCCTCATCCTGGTCACAAAATAGAATTTGATTATTTCAGCCCATATTCATTTTATATTTTTACGTTAATAAAATTTTGGAACTTGAAGCTGTTAGTAAGTTGTTAACTGTAAAAATTTCCTGATACATTTAGGTAATTGCACACGGGGAGCAAGTATTTCCAAGAGTCAAGGAAAAATGTTCTTCAAAACAGTGGTTTGCTAATGAAGACATTAGCTCTCTTGAAGAGTTAATCGGACGTCTCAGGAGGTTAAAAGAAAATGTTGGATTTATAGCTAATCGCGTCACAGCAATCCAAGCTAGCCTTGATAGCTGGCAATCTGAGCAAATAAACAGGAAACTGTACTATCTCTCATTCCTGTCAATAGTATTCCTTCCATTATCCGTAATAACAGGAGGTAATAGTTCCCTTTTTAATATGACTTTTACTTTTAAATTATGTTTGGTTCCATTCCTAGGATTAAAACGGTCCTAATATAAGGATTTGATAGGTCACAATGGACATTGTAGATCAAATGGCAATACAAAATCTTTTATCCATGACATGGAATGGACAAGGAATGATTATTCCCAAACTTTGTCATGGGAATATCTAATCCTTTCAAATTCCATGTTGGATGAAATTAGACTTTTTTCTAAATTATGTCCACGTACAATTTTTAACCATTTTCCCATCTTATTTCATTCCATCTTAGGATCAGATATTCTGCAAATACCAAATATAACCTTAAGTTTATTTTAAATAAGCGTTACCCTAAATATAATCTGTGTCACAGTGATGAGCATTTAACACCAAATATTTTATTGCTTACTCTTACCAGTGTTTGGAATGAATGTGGGAGGAGTTCCATGGACGGAGCAAAGAGATCCACGGCTAAAAGAAGGGTTTCGCAATGTCATGTTTCTTTGTCTTGCAATGCTACTGCTGCTGCTGTTCTGTTTCTCTTTTCCAACTCTTTACACCCATTTAGCTGCTTGGCGGAGAAAGAGGGCTTTGAGGAGAAGCTGGTCACTCAATAGGAAGTCTTTCTTGAGGAGAACCCTGAGAGGTGGAATTTCAGAAAGGGGGGATTACTTCCGGATTTGAGTAAATTACAGGGCCATATCATGGTACACTTTCTAGTTCATTTCTTTTTTCACTTTTTTTCCTCCACTCTTTGGAATATATATCTTTGATCCTTCATGTTTTATTTATACAAATTCTTCTTCCCATTACCCATTAGGAAATCCTGTCCCATTTGCCCTTTTGGGCGCGTATATTTTGGTTCGCTCACATTGTATAGTGATTGTTTTTTCATTTTTCAAAATAGTTACATGAGCAGTGTATTGTTATTTTCTTGTTTAGCAGATAAAAGTGCTAATTTTTTGGAGACTTATTTTGGATGATAATAGATTTTGAGTCCTCTATTACCGTTTTTGGGAGATCACACTAAACTAGATTATTAAGGCTTCATACAGCCTTCATTAATCACTACAAAAATCAATTAATAATAATTATAATATTATTGTTGTATGGATATTAAAATTTTCTGCTTTTCTTACAGTGGAGAGACAATGAACATAGCTTCTCTGCATTCACATAGAATTATATGGTATTGCTGCCTGGAGCACTGCATTCTCAAAAACTGATTATCCATTCCTACTCAACCAACCTTGCATTGAAATGCTCCAGAAGTTGCTTAAGGGGTTGAAAGGATCTTCTTCTATGATTTAGAGAGATGAAGCTTAATTGGGTTCCATTCTTTTTCTCATGTTCATTTTTCTGTGATGATCGAGATGGTTCCTTACCCAATTTTGTTCTCTCCAATATGGCTCTAGGTCTAGCGCCCTTCTTGATTTTTATAGATTTGTGTCATTCATGCAATTTATCCTGCCTTGCGAGGCAGGGGGGAGCGATAATAGTAATAATAATAGTATTAATAATGACAACAATAGTAACAATAATAATAATACCTTGCTATGGAGATGGAGGTCATTCCATGCTCACAAGGCCACAAACAACTAGGGTTGTGTGAGTTCGGCTTGCAGATCTTGAGTTGTGTGAAGTTCTATTTAATGCAAATTAAATTTAAGGCTTGAAATTTCCAAACATGGGGGTAATTAGCAAAGGCTGTTTTGGATAACATTAAAATATGTATAAATAGTATGATATTTTGCTTGTAAAATATAAGAAATAATAAAAAATTTGGTTAAAGATTGATTAGGCCCCTGATTTATATTATAAAATTTAAACTTAAATTGTTCAAGTTCGAATTAAACTTGCACAGAGTTGTCATGCTTAATCTGAGTTATGAAGGGAGTCCAACTCAAATACTCCAGAGGCTATTTAAGGAACAACTGAAAAACAGTGTTCCTTTGTAGCATTTGGTTGCATGTAATTGAAACTCTAATTTTGTGGAATCAAAATTTATGGAATTGGAATCCAATGAGAAATCCTACAATTTGGATCAATCTTGGAATTCATATGGAATTGTATGCAAAATCCAATCAAATTTTATCAATTGTGTGAACTTTGGGATTCATTTAGAGTTGTTTGCAAAATCCATTTTATTGTTAGAATTGAGCTTGGAATTCATTTGTCTTAAGTTTGAGAGTATGGAATTTGAGATTTGGATTTGAACTTATGTACATTAAGATAAAACGCAGCGTAAATTTGTATTAAATTTCTTTCTAATTCACACGAATCCAAATTTAAGACTAAAAATTTACTTCCAAACACTATTTAAATAAGTACTATTATTATTATACCGTAAACACGATACATTAAAATCAAATAAATAAAATGTACCCCAATTTGGCTTCTTGTGTGTGAGGAAAGTAGGTTGTTGGGTTTGATAATAATAGTGGGAGGAGAGGGAGAGGAGTTTGGGCTGACGTCAACTTGCAAAGCATATAACTTCCATGTCATGTTATGTATTTTTTTTCTTACGAATGTCTATGTGTACATCGATTTCTCATGATTTATCCTTTAATTAAATTGCTAACTAGCTCATCAGTAATATTTTGTAAATAGAATCATTTAAACTTTGATTTTACGAGATAATATGAGTTCAATTCAATTATTCATCTATTACTAATTTGATATTATGTTTTATGTATAATTATGTTGAATAATTTCTTCAATATTGTGAAATTACAAAACAAAACTAATGAAGAAAAGCAATACAAACCTGTCAACTATAAGAAGAGAACTCAAACTACTAAGACGATACGACTTATAAAATAGTGGAGAAGTGTTTAACCCCTACTTGGCTGAATAATTTGCACATTATTGCCTTCACATAAGCTATGTTGACATATTAAACTCCAATTCAAATATTTGAAATGTTTTCCATTTGCAATAAGTGACTATAAAAGTTTCCAAGGAATTGAAGTCAAGAACTACAAGGTGCTTTCTTAGATTCCAAGTTAAATTGAGTCTATACCAAATGCTTCCCTTTCTCACCATATAAGTAACTAACTTAACTAAACCAGAAAACTAATTACTCTGCTATAAGATTACCCCTAATAAGGCAATCGATTCTCCATCGATCCTAGCTTGACCTCGATTGCCTCAAGAGCTATCATCAACATTTATCTCCGGCCATTATTAGGAAGATTCCATTTAAGGCTAAACTACATATAAAAACACAAAGTTGTATGACAAAGACCATAAGTCATATCACAATCTTCCATCAACCTTTTATTTGAAATTTTTGAGAAAAAATTAAAGAATATGTCCTTTCTATGACTTCAACATTTGTATCCTAAAAATTATCTAATAGGTAATAATGAAAGAGCTTGTTTTAGTTAAAGGAGATTTCCACTTTGAGGGTGTAGGAAGATTCTCCTTAACCAGATATCAAAACCTTGACTAAAAAAATTTTGATACAATGGCATAGAATGAGAAAGGAACCAAACTTCCTTAGCCTTTAAGCAATCCTAAAGAAGATGCAAAATATTTTCAATTCCACCCCTACACCTATCACAGTAATCCAATTAATAAAATTCAATTTTGCATAGGTATTCATTAGTTGAAAGCTAACCAGGATATGCAAGCAAAAGAAATGTTTTATTCTTTTGAGGGAATTTGCACTTCCAAATCCAAAGCCACTACATCCCAACTAAAGCAAAAGGCAAGTCAACCACTAGTATGCATTTTTTTTGGGCTACAAATCCCATTACTAGCAAAAGGCCAATTCATGATCTTCTAGCTACACCCAATTGACTAGTGGTGTTGATATAGAGACATCTTTGAAACAATGTTCCCAACCTTTAGGAGTTGTTCCTCATTAAGGATCTCCACCCTATTTTTTGGAGGTCTAATATCTAAATGAAGTAGCAATTGATTCTCATCCGAAGTAGGGTAAGTGCAAAATTCCTATAGATGTTCCAACATCCAAGGTACAGTAAGTGTGAAATCCCTACGAATGATCTAGTTTATTCTTATTTGAGGTAGGGTACATACAAAATCCCTACAAAATGATCCAATTTGGTTCTTACTTAAGGTAGGATAAATGCAAAATTCCTGCGAATGCTTCAACTTTTCTTTGTGATTTTCTTTGTTAACTTGTGCTTTGGTTTCATTTGAGATGGGATATTAATCATTATGAATGAACCAACTTTGCTTGATTGCGGGCTTTTTTGTATTTACTAGCTAGTCAAAATACGCATTTCTTTTTTTTTCCTAATGTCTTCACACAAAGACATTAGCAAAAGAGGGGCGTCAATGCCCATTTTGACTAGGAATCTTTTTCCTTAGCTCAAAAGAAATGGAAGAAGCTTTGGGACCCATTTTGGCATTTGTTCCAGCCTCAAATGCATTTTTAGAACATCTTAGAACATCGATTTTAGATTTTGAAGCCTTTTCAAGATTATTTCAGCTTTCTTTGTGTGCTCAAACACCCTGAGGAGACAAGGAGGTATTTTTTCCATACTTCCAGGGGTACTCTGGGAAGTTTGTTTTACCCCTAGTCTCTTTCAAATAAATAGGAGGCTAGGGTGGAGGGGAGAGCACACTTCCATTGGAGAAATAGAAGAGAGAGAGGCCACATTAAAAGAAGATGTTAGCCCTAGTAGCTAAGGGTTCTCATTCTAGCTTGTTTTGATGACAACAACCCATTAGTAGTTCTTAAAGTATGCTAACATTTTTCCTTAAGCCCAGCTCAGATATACAAGAAAACTCCAAGGCAAGCATAAGGGTCAAACATATATCGAACAAGTAAAAAGAAAATGACCATCAACAAAGTCCAACATATGGCACATCCGGAACTTAACCACTCAAGCAAAGCACTTATGATTTTTACATTGCAAATATGTGTTGGGTTGTATGCGTAAGATTGATATTGTACTCCTGTGCATATGGTATATTCAAGAGTATCTTGCAAGAGACGAACAAATCACGCATGCATATAGTTCATAATAGGTTAGAACATGATTCCGAGTTCACACATGCATGTCAAATCACTTAAACTGCATAAGATGTCAAAATGGCTTTCAAACGTATTTTATCAAACCAAGACATCTTGAAATTGGTAAAAATTAATTCTAGACAAGATGGAATTTTTACTCGAACGAAAACCAACTTTGAATTTGTCCACATTCATATAAGTAAAGGGGCTCATTGATGAATACAGGGGATTCGTCAACGAACGAATGAAGTGATTCGTTGATGTGCACTGGGGAATCGTCGACAAAAAGATACCGAGACCACCTAAAATCTCAGAGCAAGTTCATTGACAAATACAGGGGATTTGATGAAGAAGGCACAGTGGTGGCTCGTTGACGTACACAAGTGACTCGTCGACGAAAAGAAACCAAGACCTATCTGAATTCAGCAGAGAAGGATCGTCGATGAATAGATGGTTTCATCGACGAAGGCATGTTTAAGAATCGTTGACGAAGGCATGAAATCATCGACGAACGTCAGGCTGCTGGCAGCATTTAATGTGTATTAACGGCTAGTTTTCAAATTGTCCTTTCTCCATTAATGCCCAATGGCTCTCCAGCGCGTTGCTCGTCGCTTTGCCGTTTAATATGAGTCTGGTGCATTCATTTCTATCAAGTTGAGTACTTTGTGATTATGCACATTGAATGAGCATTCATTTTTAGGGTTTTCATTCTTGTTCATACTCTCTTGCTCTTTACTTTTGTCTTACATACCATTCACAAAAAGAGTAGTGTGAGGTTTTGACTTGTAAAATGAGCTTAAAAAGGAGCAATTGAAGTTGCATCTTATTGTTTTGATTCATTGTGTTGAAGGGTTCTTTGTGAGCCTTTGTAAGGTGACTCTTGGTGAGTACCTTGTTGTAGCTCTTGGTGAGCAGCTAGATTGTAAAGACTTCTGCACTGGTGAAGGGGGATTGCTCAGTGGATTTGGGGAATCCTTGAGTTGGCATCAAGGTGTGGACATAAGCTTGGTGTCGAACCATGCTAATATCGTCGTGTTAAGCTTTTCTTCTCCTTGCTCTTTCACATTGTTTGCTTGTTATTATTTGCCTTAAATATAAATTGTGATATAATACGCTTGCATCTTGCCAAGTTATTTTTGTGATTAGAATAAAGTTTTATATCCAACTCCGCCTGTGATGCACTTAATGTCCTAATTTTTTCACACACAGTCGGTCCCAAGCCCGAGTTAAGGAGGAGGGTTGCGTTAGGTAGCTGACAGCCAGCGTAAAATTTGTCAGATCACTATGATATGAATCCTTACCGAATATTTGTTGGGGCGTCCCCTACGAGTGATGCGTTGCACTTGAACCACCCAAGTGTAGCGAAAAGTGGGCAAGGGTGGGCTAGGTGGTCGCCCCGAAGTGACGCGCCGTGTCGGAGCCCGGGTACGGTATCAAATATGCGAGGGTTCCTGCATCATTCTGGACGTGGGCAGGAGTTCAGGAAACTAGGATTATATTAGGAACTTGGAATATAGGGACACTTACGGGTAAAAGTATGGAAATTGTGGATACAATGATTAGAAGAAAAATTAATATAATTTGCCTTCAAGAAACTAAGTGGATGGGGGAGAAAGCTAAAGAAATCGATAAATCAGGATTTAAACTTTGGTACACTGGAAAAGAAAAACATAAGAATGAAATAGACATTATTATAGACAAAAACTTAAAAGATTGCGTTGTGGATGTAACTAGATTAAGGGATAGAATTATAAAAATCAAGATGGTATTAGGACAAGAGATAATAAATATCATTAGTGCTTATGCTCCTTAAGTTGTAGCAGAAAATCTTAAGAGACAATTTTGGGAAGATAAGGATAGTATTATACAAGGCATACCAGGGACTGAGAAAATATTTATAGGAGGAGATCTGAATGGACACGTTGGAAGAGATAATAAAAATTATGAGATGATACTAGAGGATATGGATATGGAGACAAAAATGAGTCTGGGGAGACGATCTTAGACTTTGCTATGTCATATGATTTTAGTATAATGAATATTTGTTTTAATAAAAGAGAAAAACACTTAATAACCTTTAAAAGTGGAAAAAATAGAAGTCAAATAGATTTTTTTTTTTAACTAGGAGGGTAGATCATTTATCATGTAAGGATTGTAAAGTTATTCCAGGTGAAAGCCTAACCACACAACATAGAGTCTTTGTGTTAGATATATGTATTAAAAAATAAAAGAAAAAAGGATAAAATAAACCAGTGTAGGAGAACTAGATGGTGGGACCTAAAATGAGAAAACATAATAAAATTTAAAGATAAAATGATCAAAATGGGGATTGGACCTTAGAGGATGGGATAGATACAAATACTCTTTGGAATAGATTAGCTAGCTCTATTAAAAAGATATCAAAAGAGATTTTAGGTGAATCAAGGGAAAGATTCTTAAATAGCAAAGAGAGTTGGTGGTGGGATAAAGATGTACAAAAAATCATAAAGACAAAAAGAATTTGGTATAAAACGTGGCAAAAATGTAGAAACAGAGATAACTTTGAAAAATATAAGGAGGTAAGAAAAGATGCAAAAAGGGTCATTAGTGAAGCTAAATATAGATCATTTAATAGTTTGTATGATAGATTAGGTACAAAAGAAGGGGAAAGAGATATATTTAAACTTGCTAAAGTTAGAGAAAGGAAGAGTAAGGACTTAGGAAATGTAAAATGTATAAAAAGTAAGGATGATATTGTCTTGGTTAAGGATGAAGATATTAAAGAAAGATGGCGAAGTTACTTTAGTAAGTTGTTTAACGAAAACCATATAAAAGGTTTAAACTTAGAATTGTCAAATGAGGAAAAGACTAAAAATATAAGATTTATTCGCAAAATTAGAGGTAGTGAAGTTAAGTTTGCACTAAAAAAGATGAAAAATGGAAAAGTTATGGGACCAGATAACATCCCAATTGAAGTTTGGAAATGCTTAGGTGATAATGGAATTATATGGTTAACTAATTTATTAAATACAATTATAAAAACTAGGAAAATACCAAATGAATGGAGGAAAAACATTTTAATACCTATATACAAAAATAAAGGAGATATTCAAAATTATAATAACTATCATGGAATTAAACTTATGAGTCATACGATGAAACTATGAGAAAGGGTAGTTGAACAAAGATTAAGGTTAGAAACGAAGATCTCAGAAAATCAATTTGGTTTTATGCTTGAGAGATCTACCACATAAACTATTTATCTTTTAAGAAGACTAATGGAAAAGTTTAGGGAAAAGAAGAGGGACTTGCATATGATATTTATTGACCTTAAAAAAGCATATAATAGGATACCTAGGGAAGTTCTATGGTGGGTTTTAGAAAAAATGGGTGTATGTTGTAGGTATACCGATGACATTAAGGATATGTACAATGGTGTAATGACTAGTGTAAGGACTATAGATGGAGAAACTAGAGAATTTCCAATTTCCATAGGTGTACATCAAGGATCTTCTTTGAGACCTTATATTTTTACTTTAGTGATGGACTAATTGACTAAGAGTATTCAAAAGGAGGTTCCATGGTGTATGTTGTTTGCAGATGATATTATATTAATTGATGAAACTAGGGACGGAGTAGAGGCTGAGTTAGAATTATGGAGAGAAGCTTTGGAATCTAGAGGCTTTAGGATAAGTAGAAATAAAACAAAATATATGAAATGAAATTTTAGTAATGATAGGAGGAATATTGGAAACAAAGTTAAACTTGATAATAAAGAAATAAATAACACCTGTAAATTTCGATACCTTGGATCTGTTATGCAAGCTGAAGGAGAAATTGAAGATGATGTAATGCATAGAGTTAAAGCGAGATGGTTAAAATGGAGAAGTGCTTCAAGTGTGCTATGTGATCATAGAATACCCTTAAAATTGAAAAGGAAGTTTTATAGGACAGCTATAAGACCAGCTATGCTATATGGATCGGAATGTTGGGCGACGAAGAAACATAATATCCAAAAAGTAAAAGTTACCAAGATTAGAATGTTTAAATGGATGAGTGGTATAACATTGAAAGATAAATTAAGGAATGAACATATTCGTGGTAAGTTAGGTGTAGCCCTTATAGAAGATAAGATAAGGGAGGGATGACTCAGATGGTATGAACACTTGCAACGTAGGTCTTATAGTGCACCTGTGAGGAAGAGTGACTTAGTTACTGTGGGGGGCAGTAGAGGGGGTAGGGGTAGACCTAAAATAACTTGGAAGGAGATAGTAAGTAAGGATTTAATATCCTTGAATCTATAAAAAAAAAAAAAAAGGTCAATGATCGCATAAATTGGAGGAAAAGGATTCATATAGCCGACCCCACTTAGTGGGACTAAGGCTTGGTTTTGTTGTTATTGTTGTAGAATAAAGTTTTATATCTGCAAAAGATGTATATTCACCCCCCTCTAGACGCACATCCAGGCCAACAAGTGGTATCAGAGTTCCAATCGCTAGACATTCAGAGTAACATCCAAGAGAAAAGATCAAATAGCGGATATGTTTGCCCAAGGACAATCTTTTGACCGTCCACCCAAGTTCTGTGGAATCAACTATCCGGCATGGAAAGACTGAAAGTCAATCTTCATCTAAGCATATGACTACAAAATGTGGAATGTAATCACTGAAGGAGATTACGTGTTTAAATATGATGATGGTGAGATCATACCGATTGGAAAACTCCCAAAAGTTGATGCAAAGTTGGCACAACTAAACTTTAAAATGAAAAACTTTCTTTATTGTGTTGTGAACGATGAAGAATACAACTGGATCTGTGGATGCAACACGGCCAAGGAAATATGGGAGAAGCTCCACGTAACATATAAAGGTACAACTTAGGTGAAAAAATCAAAAATTTATATGTTAGTTAAAGAATATGAAATGTTTAAAATGGAAGAAGGTGAGTCAAGTACTTCCATGTTCACACGTTTTACACATATAATAAATGGATTGAAAGAACTTGGTAGGGAATATTCTATGAAAGATAATGTGTAGAAAGTTCTTCGTTTATTACCGAAATAGTGGCACACAAAGTCTACGACAATTGAAGAAGCAAAGGACCTATCTAAGGTCACTCTTGATGAGCTCGTTCGATCTCTCATGTCTTATGAGATCAAGAAGAAGAATGTTGTAGCCAAAGTAGAAAAGCCGAAAAAGACAACGGACATGGCTCTAAAGACAGCAAACAAGAAGGAAATTATGGAAGAAGAAGAAAAGTATGACAACGATGATGAAGTAGCTCTCCTCACAAGAAGATTCAGAAATTTCTTGCTAAAAAAATGGGTTGGTAATCAAAAGGAGAAAGGAGAATAAAGCATAAGATGTTATGACCGCAAGAAGATCGAACACCGAATGGCTGATTGCCCACACTTCAAAAGTAAAGGCAACAACCAGCAAGGAGACAAGAAGAAATACAAAGCTTTGAATGCAACCGGTTGGGATGAACTGGACATAACTTCAACCGATGAAGAAAATGAAGTAGAAGTTGCAAACTTCTATTTTATGGCAGATGAGCAAAATGAGGTAAATTCTGATGACGAATACTTTCCCTTATATGAAAAAATAGAAGAAAATTGTAGGAAACTTTATATTGAGTTGATTGCTATTAAAAAGAAAAATAGGCTTTTAGAAAAAAACTCATTCAAAATGTAAACAAAAGCAAATCTGTTCATATGATGCTTTAAAAGATGGAAATACTTCTCCCAAAGTTGAAAAAGAAAAACTTGTCTAGAACTCCAAAAATGATAAGGAGACCTTTCAAAAAGAAGTT
The DNA here is from genome assembly GCF_029873635.1 of Malania oleifera. Classification (NCBI taxonomy): domain Eukaryota; kingdom Viridiplantae; phylum Streptophyta; class Magnoliopsida; order Santalales; family Ximeniaceae; genus Malania; species Malania oleifera. The sequence continues at coordinate 24,619,124 of NC_080425.1, forward strand.
GGAAATTTGAAAAACCAAATTGTTGAAATTCTTCAAGAAAATTCAATTTGAAAAAGAAAATTGAAGATCAAAATAACATCATTTACAAATTTACAAATGGAAAAGAAAATTTTGATGAGTTACTTGGAATCCAAAGATTTGAAATTTTCAAAGAAGGATTAGGGTATGGTTTGTCATCATCTAAATCAATAAGCTTTGTAAACCTTTGTGCTAAGAGAAGCTTTTTGTCAAGAAAAAACCCAGCACCCAAACCAAACCCTTTGCATGCTAACAAAGTTTGCTTGTATTGTGAAAGAAAGGGTCATGTGTGCTTCACTTGCCCTTTTAAAGGAAACAGAGGAAAATGAATGAAGTATGAATGGGTGATTAAGGATACTAACCCACTAGGACCCAAGGCAATTGGGTATCAAAACAAATTTCTTAGTGCTGTGTGTAGGTTTGCTTGAAGACAAATTCTACAAGAAACAAATGGTTCCTCGACAATGGTTGCTCAAGACACATGACAGGAGACGCCGGCAAATTTCTCTGTCTCACCTACAAGATAGAAGGGTTAGTGAAATTTGGAGACAACACTAAGGGTAGAATCATCGGCAAAGGTAAAATAGGTAATTCTTCTTTATCTATTGAAAATGTTGCTCTTGTAGATACACTTAAGCATAACCTATTAAGTGTTAGTCAACTATGTGATAAGGGACTGAGTATTATATTTCAATCTACCCAATGCTTGAAATATTATACTAGTAGGTAAGCGTGAATCTAACATCTACACAATTGAGTTTGATGAAGTTAAAACTTATGATGTTAGATGTTTGGCTGCAACAAATGAAAATAGTTGGTTATGACATAGGAGGCTAGGTCATGCTAGCATGGATTTATTGCATAGGTTATCCTCTAAGGAGCTCATGAATGGCTTACCAAAAGATAATTATGTCAAAGACAAAGTATATGATGCATGTCAATATGAAAAACAAGTTAAATCATCTTTCAAAACCAAGAAAATGATATCCACAACAAAACCATTAGAATTGATTCATCTTAATTTGTTTGGACCAAATGATATTGCAAGTATTAGTGGAAAACTATATGCTTTTGTGATAGTTGATGATTTCTCTAGATTTTCATGGGTAATCTTTCTTGCAAACAAAAGTGTTACTTGCAATGCCTTTATTCATTTTTGTAAAAAAATTCAAAATGAAAAAGGAATGTCAATTGTTCACATTACGAGTGATAAGGAAACAGAATTTTGGAAGAAAGAATTTGAAGACTTTTGTAACGAAAATGGTTATTCACACAACTTCTCCACACCAAAAACTCCACAACAAAATGTAGTAGTTGAAAGAATGAACCGAATGCTCCAAGGTATGGCTAGGACAATACTTAATGAACATAATCTTCCAAAATATTTTTGGGCTGAAGCCGTTAGTACAACTTGCTATGTTAGTAATTGTGTCATCATTAGATCCAAAATAGGTAAAGCCCCATACGAGATATGGAAGGGTAGAAAACGAAACATCTCACACTTTAAGGTCTTTAGATGCAAATGTTTTATATTAAACGATAGAGACCACTTAGCAAAATTTGACTCAAAATCCCATGAAGGAATCTTTCTAGGATATGCGATGAACAACAAAGCTTATGGAGTGTTTAATAAAAGAACCCAAACTGTTCAAGAGTCAACACATGTTTTTTATGAAAGTAACCCATATTCACCCAAAACAGTAGCTGACCTGGATGATCAAAAGACTATCATGAGAGTTGAAAGGGAACTTGAGCAACTTAAGATAAATGATGAATAAAATGAAAATTCCCAAGAAATAAAAAATGATCATCAAGAATCATCAACTCAAGAAGATTCTATGAAATCGGAAGAATCACCCAACTAATCTCATCATTGGTAGTCCATCCCATGGAGTTAGTACTATATCTCAGTTGAGAAGTGGATGTAATCATATAACTTCCGTGTCCCAATTAGAGCCTAAGAACTTTAAGGAAGCTAAAAATGATGAAAATTGGATATTTGCCATGCAGGAGGAAATTGACCAATTTGAAACATAGCTAGATTGGTCACGCAAGTGTATAACCAACAAGAGGGTATTGACTATGATGAGACTTATGCCCCTATAGAAAAACTTGGAGTCATTAGGATGCTGCTTGCCTTTGCCTACTATAAAAACTTCAAGTTATTCCACATGGTTGTAAAGAGTACTTTTCTAAGTGGGTGCATCAATGAAGAAGTCTATGTAAAACAGCCCCTAGGTTTTGAGAGCCATACACACCCTGAATATGTATTTAAAGTCTCAAAAGTTCTTTATGGACTTAAGCAAGCACCAAGAGCTTGGTATGAAAGATTAAGTAAGTTTCTCTTGGAAGATGGCTTCATAAGAGGAAAATTTGACACTACCTTGTTCTTGAAACATAAGGAAAATGATATACTAGTCATACAGATTTACGTAGATGATATCATTTTTGGTGCTACAAATGAGAATATGTATAAAGAATTTGCCCAAATTATGCAAGAGACATTTGATATGAGTATGATGGGTGAATTAACCTTCTTCCTTAGGTTGCAAATAAAACAAATGAAGAATGAAATTTTTATTAATCAAGCCAAATATGTCAAGGACATGCTTAAGAAATATAGTCTTGAAATGGGAAAATATAAAGCAAACCCTATGAGCATAACAATGAAACTTGATAATGATGAAAAAGGGAAGAATGTTGACCAAAAACTATACCGAGGGATGATTGGTAGTTTGTTGTACCTCACTTCCAGCAAACCTGATATTATGTTCAGCGTTTGCTTATGTGCTAGATTCCAATCATGTCTCAAAGAGTCACATCTTAATGCCATCAAGAGAATTTTTAGATACCTAGCAAGAACACATGACTTAGGGCTCTTTTACCCTAAGAATGCCCCATTTGATCTCACCTGCTACTCAGATGCCAACCATGGAGGGTGCAAAACCAATAGAAAGAGCACCAGTGGAACATGTTACTTTCTAGGACATTCACTCGTCTAATGGTTTTGGAAGAAGCAAACTTCAGTTACTCTCTCAACCACTGAGGCTGGATACATTGCAGCCAGCAGTTGTTGCGCTCAAGCTTTATATATGAAGCAACTACTTGAGGATTTTAGAGTTTTGATTAAGGGTACACCAATTCGTTGTGACAACACTAGTACCATCAATATCACAAAATACCTGTTCCTTCACTCTAGGACCAAACATATTGAGATACGACACCACTTTATTCAAGATTATGTTCAAAAGGGGGACGCTGAATCAGTATACGTAAATACCGAAGATCAACTAGCTGATATTTTAACAAAACCCCTAAACAAAGAAAGGTTCAGCAAAATCAGGCATGAATTAGGCATGTGCACTTCCAAGGACCTATCTTAGTTTTTGCCATAAGGAATGCCCTTAGATTAAGAAGTTGCAAAGGTCTCCTTAAACCCCTTTCTTGGACGAAACTCTTTCAAACAGGGACCTTGTCAATAAAATAATAGAAGAAAATAAATTTGCTCTTTGTTTTAGAAAAGGTGAGTGAAAATCTCTCTAACGAACATCAAGTTGCTTTTCAATGGCTCAAAATTCGCAAAAATCATAATGTAGCTCACCGACCCGCCACGTGGGCCCGGAGTGCTAGTAAAACGTATAAGTCTCTCTAATACCACATATAAATATACTGCAACCCGCCCTAACTAGGGAATCTTGGGTGCACCTGTCATTACTGGAACTAAAACTATACAACGGAAGATTTCTAAAACATCAAAACACTTAATCAGAGTTCTAACTGATCCCAAATACATACATACAACTACCTGTCTATATAATATAACCTAATCAAATAACAAAATTAACCACCGATGACTCACCAGCTTTGTTTATTGCCCCCAAAATGTCTAATCTCTACCCCGTAGTAAGTTAGGCACGATTCCCTGAAGGACTTGAAAAATGATTTTTATAATGGGGTGAGACACTTTTCAGAAAGACAGATTATATTATTATCAGTATATGGCTAGCATGAGTTCCCGTGTGAATATAAAACTTCCATTATTTAACCACATATGAAATGACATTTAAACTATACTAATAAGTAGTACTAAAAATACATAAGTTCTGAATAATAAATTCTCAGCTCAATATAGCCCATTTTATAGTAAATTTTCCCATATGTGCATAAAAAGATACAACCTGAACTGCTGAATTAGCGTCATCACACTATCACATACTCATACGACATGTTTCCCCCCATAACCGGTTGTGTGGCCCAAAAGCTGGACTCAGCTTATGACTAACCAACTATAGTTGAGTCAGAAAATGGTTGTAAGTACGATTTTGTCTACCTGCGGTCACCCGAAACTGCATTGGATGGGGGCCCCCAGCACTGACCTCAGGGGAGTACTGTGCCCAAGTCTCCAATCGACTATTCCCTAACACACTTCCATCCCCATGTGACTACACCTCCTCTAAATCTAGTTATGGTACCATGCTTATAATATCAAATTTCATATCCATAGGGCTCTAAAATCATAAATGGCAATTTACACAATAAAAAATGTATTATATCTCATTTCGTATAAAACTTGTCATTCAATAAAACTCGACCCTTGGCCATCAGGTAAAACTCGGCACCCAGTTGTTATGTAAAACTCGGCCCCCGGTCGTTACGTAAATATCGGCCTCTGACCATTATGTTAATCTCAGCATATAGTCGTCATATCATACTGTATAATATTAGTGAAAACATTCTATTCATATATGTCATTTAAACCATTCTCATGCCACACAATTTTCATCTGATAAACCATGATTATATTATCGACTGAAAACATGTCATATCATACTAAATATCTGCTTTGTTAAAAATACGGGTTTAATTATCTCCATAGATTTTATTTGATTAAAATATATAAAGGAAAATAGAGATAATCAACCCTACTCACTTTGAACCTTAATAAAACACACATATCAATTTGAAATCAATAATTTCAATCGGTCAAAACATTCAGAATATCCAGTACTTCAATCTAGTAATCTCATATTCAAATTTAATCAGTTGGTTTCGAAAATTGTTGACCTTATAGGTCACTCCCGATTTTGATAATGACAAATACTTGTTGTATTTGATGCATGTTTGAGGTTATGTGTAGGTATACTATTTATTGGCAGGACAATATGATGTCACAAGGAGTAAAAGTTAAAGGCCTTGAAAACTTTATTAATGATTGCATTTAATTTCAATATTCTTTAAGGATTTGTAATAGTAAATAGGGCTTTGATTATAATAACCATATGCATCACCTACATGATTTGATAAGTAGGCTCAAACTAAAAAGGACCTAAAAATGACTCCAGGGTACTCACTCATGCATATATATATGTATGTATGTATGGTCATTTGAATAGGGTGATTGCATGCTTAAATAGGACCGAAACGCACTAAATAGGCACATTTAGTCGACCGTACTTGTATGTACAAAAACCATCCGGTCGACCGAACTTACCCAATTCATTCTCACCCGGTTGACCGAACTCCCTAGAGGTCAACACATTGACCATCTGGTCGACCGAGCCCAAATTGCATGCCAACATCCTAGTCGATCGAGTTCCCACGTGTGAGAACTCAATGGTCTGGTCGACCGAACTAGTTAGTTCAAAAAGTTCCCGATCAACCGAACCGCGCTAAAATGGAAAATCGCCCTGGAACCTCCATATCCAGTCGACCGAACTTTCAGTTCAATTAATACCTAGTTGACCAAACTTAAAGCAACTCCATCAATCGAAATTCCTTCAGTCAACCAGTGCTCTCAGGTTGCCACTTTATTTTTACCATGGTTAATATTTTTAAACGGGGTTAAATGATTAAAATATATTAATACTTTTATAATTATTTCATATATGTTCTGAACGGTTACATCTTTGGGGAAGTCTATATATACCCCCTCATTTGGAATAATGAGCATAAAATTAGCAATCTTAATTAGGAGAAATCCTTTGAAATTCAAAAATCTATAATACTCATTTTTGAACATCCAACACTCATTCTTACCATATTTTATTGCTCAAATATCTTTGTAAGTGTGATTTGAGTGTTCTTGTTCTATTGGTTTGCTCTCTCAAGTTTGTGCTTGTTTGATATTATTTTGGTTGAAAGCAAGACATCAAGTTTTCTTAGGGGACTTTATTAATAAGTCTTTCCTAAGAAGAATTCACTTGAACTTCTAAGTATTGCACTATCATTGCAATATCTTAAGAAGTTCTTATTTGATTTTGGTTGCTAAAAATCTTTGCAAATCATTTTCAAAATATCTCTCGTGCTTATATTTGATAAATATATATTTTGAGATATTTTCTTGAGTGCCAAAAGATCTTTTTTGCTATACTCTTGATTAAGACCATTATTTTAATACAAAGATCAAACAACTACTTTTACAAACCATTGTTGAATATCTCTTGTAAGTTACTTTGATAAAAACTTATGTTGAGATATTTAGTGTATGCTTGTGATCTTTGCTGGTGCACTGTGATTGAGAACATTATTTTGACACAAAGATCCTGTCACTTACACTCTTACATACTGGTTGCAGTATTTGCACAAATCCTTGAGAGTAGACACTAAGACTACATTGAGCTTATCATATCTTATCATTTGGTAGTGTATGTGATTGATTATATTGGTACATATCGGCTTATGTAAGAAGCATTTCCTTGTACACAAGAATCTGTATTTTAAATTTATTGTATTCCAAGCACGCGCCTGAAGAGGGAGACTAGCCCTGGTAAATAGTCCCGGACTGGCTTAGACCCGATTAGGAAAGTTAAGTGTGTCATCCTATTAAGGCATGTTGGTTGAGGTCAATCCCTTTAATTGACCTGGTTGTAATCGGTGTCGCTCCACCCATTAAGTGAGCCTTTAGTGGAATCCTCGGGCTTGCGAGCTAGAGGCAGAGACGTAGGCACAGTTCGCCGAACCCCGATGACCTTTCGTGTGTGTTCTTTACATTTTTGCAATTTACATTTCTACACGTGTATGTTATAGTTTGAATGAAGCGCATGATTAAATTTACGTTTCTTATACTTATCTGCACATTTGAAATTATATAGAAAGACCGTAGGTTACCAAATCATATTGACTTCTAACTTAACCTAGGAGCAAAGTTTAAAATTCCAATTCACCCCCCTCTTAAGAATACTCTAAAGCTAACAATTGGTATCAAAGCCTCATGGCATTGACTTAAACGTTTTTGCTAAAAGATGGAGATGGCTCTCGTTGGTGCATCCCCATTCAGAGAGGGACAATCACCTACTAGTCCTTCATTGTTTTGTTGTGTCGATTACACCACCTGGAAAGTTAGAATAAGTGCATTTATAAAATATATGAGTTGGAGGGCCTAGCAGGTGATTGCCAAAGAAATTTGTATGCCTGTAAACAAAAATGATATTACCTTGATGCATGCAAATTCATATGTCATGGATTTATTATATTGTGCTTTAGATTCTCATATTTTTCATGAATTTATGACATGTAAAAGTGCACAGGAGGTCTGGGTTGAGCTAGAAAAGAGATATGGAGAGTCCCAAGGAAAAAGAAATTGTCACTCCAAACGATGATCAGGTAGTGGCTAAACATAAACAGGTTGTATTAGTAGATGATGAGGTATATGAATCTTACCCTACCTCATTTACTGATTTATGTAATGAAGCATGTGATGATTCTTATACTAAAACTTGTGACATGTCATATGTTGAATCATCAGTTGCCTCTAATGCCTGCTTTGACGATGATGCGTGTATTAATTCATGTGATGTTTACTGTGATGATTCTTGTGCCAAATCATGTGATGTGGCAAATACTGAATCATCTGTTAAGTTTCATAATAATTCTGTTAATGATGCATATGATGATTTTCATAGAAAATATTGTAATATATTATATGTTAAATCATCTGTCAAACTTTGTGATAACGCTGCAAATGATTCATGTGATGTTTATTGTGATACAACTTATGATGAATCATACATTATCTTTGTTGATGTTGCTATGAATGCATGCAATGATTCATGTGATACTTATGGTGATAAATCTTACAATGTTGAATCATGTGCATCTAGTTCTGAAAGCATGACATCTTATGAGAAATTGCATAAGGAATTTATTAGTGCTCATAAGTTCATTGTTAGGATGCATAAAACGAAAATATTACAGAAAATAGAAGGTTGACTAAATAATTAGAGAAACTAAGAGATTATCATGCCACCCTAGAAGAGAAAAAGATAAATAAAATATTGAAAGTAATATGCTAGGAGGGAGAAATGAGAGATAATAAACCCTTAGGACTTAAAAAGGAAAATATGTTCAAAAAGGGTTCAAGATCATTTAACAAATCCCATACAAATTTTCATGCCTTATCTCGCAAACACAAGATTAGTAAGCATGGCTCCTCATGAAAATTTGAAACTTGCTGTCGTCATAAAATTAAATGGCTCACTTTATCCACTTGTCCATCCAGAATTGCTGGAAGCTTAGGAAAAGAAATAAATTGGATAGTCAAGAAAGCAAACCTCGTAGGACCTAAGGAAAAATGGATTTAATTTAAAATTATCAAATTAGTTAATTTTCTCCTTAGACCCTAGGATTAAATTCAGGGGTTGATTGTGATGACTGTAAGTCTGGGAAGGGGTCTTCGCTCAAAATATCAAATCTTGGTATATGCTTTAGCTATGTAATATTGTTTTACCAAGAAACATCAGAGAATCACCTCAGTGTAGAAATTCATGCAATATATCCAATCTGAACCTAAGAAGGAGCTCTTGGTCAAATTTTGGTCAAATTTGAAAAATTAACCATGCTCGGTCAACCGAGCATTAAATGAACTGGAGCTCTCAGTCGACCATTCCATTAACTTTTGATCGTGCGGTCAACCGACCCATTTGAGCTTCACTAATTCGATTGACCAAACCCTTCGGTTTGTCCTCAGTTAACCAAACCGTGAACCGTGCGCCTACTTCAGTCGACTGCCCAATTCAGTACAAACTTCTTTCGGTCGACCGAACACTGCCGGTTTGTAAGGAATTTAAAGCGTTGTTCGACCGAACCTATCCCTGGTCGACTAAACCTCGGTGCTTAAATACATTCTTCACATTCAGAGCTCAATTTTTACTAGAAAAACTGCAGAGCTCCTTCATTGTTCCGCTAAGTATTATCCCACATTCTTAGACTAGTACCAAACTCATCTCCTCTAGCTCTCATGGCTCGTCAAGATGATCGTATTGAAGCCCATGATATGGCGCACACTGAGGACGACTGGTTTTTGTCAAAACGTGCCAAAATCAAATATGTGCGGGAGTTTCGCCCAAAAGAAGCTATTTTGGGTAAGATTCTAAATCTTGAATTTATGGAACAACATTTTGGAAATATTATGAATATGTTCCAGTATCAGGGGTGGAAAAAATTTATTTCTTATTAGCCCAGTGGCCATTACTTGACCTATATTAGGTTGTTTTACGCAAACCTAAGGAATGACGAGAATGGATACTTCTCCAGGGTAGTGAGGACCGATATTCGATTTGATGCAAAGTATTTATCTGATGTCCTAGATATTGATCGTGGCGATTTTGAATGCCCGGACTCAGTAACATCCTGGATACACGAACGGGATTTTACTGTTGCCACTTTTGCAAATCTAATTATGTCTAATCCACTGGCCGCCAGTTAGAATCACCCACCTCAGTATAGGCAGTTCACCTTAGAGGCCAAGATTGTGCACCACCTAATTACGTATAACATCCTGCCTAAGGCAAGATCTAGGGTGCATGTCTCCTTTCTAGACTGCTTTGTTATGTGGTGCATGTTTGCTCGGAAAAAGCTAGATTTACCCAGCTTAATGATATGGTGGATAATGGCCAAGACGATCGACCACAGGATCATTATGCCATACAGAGGGATTTTGAACAAGTTATTTCGAGTCGTAGGAGTTACCCGCACCAATGTGGTTGTGCTGAAAAGGAAGAGGTATGCTGATATATTCTCCGCTATCACCTTGAGACTGATGGGATATGACTTGGTCGACAACATTTGGTTGCCATCTGGTGCGAGGGGTGCAACAACTTAGGAGGAAGCCTCGCAGGAGGTACCATCACAGGCCATGCCGCCGATGAACACTGATTTGATGGCTGCTATCACCGGTCTCTCTGACTCCTTCGGGAAGTTCAAAGGATCAGTCCAGTTAGATCTTCGAGATCTAGCGTGGTCATCCACTGCACTTCATAAAGAGTTTACATAGTTCTCGATCTCTTCTGCTAGCCAGTTCACAGAGATAGAGTGGGTCATCGCTGTTAACTTCAGCGAGTTGAATGATCGGATCCAGGAGATGCAAGACGAGAGAGATAGGATGACTATGGATTTTGACTTTGATACAGTTGATGGTGTTGATGGCGATGTTGATGAGGGCGACATCTAGTTTCAGGGGAGCATTCTGCAAATCAGGAATTATCTTTATGATTCATTATCTTTTATATTCTCTGGTCTGTACTTATGAAATAGCTTTTATTTTTCTTTTCTTTCTTTTCTCTTTTGTTACATACTACACTCTAACCCACTGTCTATTTTGGATTCTTCGAATAGTTAGGTTACTTGTTTTTATTAATATTTGTTGGTATGTATTAATTTTGGGAATGTCGGGGTTGTCTATTTTTTAGGTATTGCATGTTCCCATGATTATGTTTGTGTGTAATGCCTAGATGATAGTTTTCTGCTCTTTTGTTGGATATCATGTGATAAACGGCATATAAATCATTGTCTACTTGGTTGCATGCTTAGTTTAGAATGTCTTCTGCATAGCGAATGCAGTTGATGTGTAAATTGCATGCTGGTAGTTGATATAGGTTCTTGCATGCCCTAAAATTCTGATATATTGGCTGTTGAGAATCTTTTATGCAGGTTTATTTGGGAAATGTCCTATTTATAGACAGCATGCTATCAAAATTTTGGTGGACTTTTCCAACATAAAACCTTGTCAAATGATGATTATCATGAAATTAAAAGTTAAAATCTTTTTGAAAGGATGAGTGAAAAGTCAATGAAAATTAAATTTCATCCTTATATAATCATCAAGTGTTTAAAAAGCGTAGCTCCATCCCTAGGGAAAGACCATAAAGAACTCATATGCATCATGGTTTGACTTGTTGAATATTAAGGCTCTTCAAAGAACCTTGATCATCATTGTCTTCCATGTGTTTTGATATGGAAGGTTCTCGGTTATGTGCTTTATTTCATGCTTTAATGTCTATCTTTTGATGCATGCGTAATCTATAGGGATGATTATACTTATTGAATGGTAAAATGAATAAATCTTAATCCAATATATTCATTTTAAAAGACTTAAAAATTGATTGCTTATACTTCTTGGCATTCTTAATGAAATATTTATCCATCTAGTCTAAGTGATTTATTTCATCAAAGGTTGGATTCAATCTGTCAAGGGGAGCTTTCAAATAGATTTTACAAGTCTAAGCAATTAATATAACTATTGATATCTTGCATTGGCTTAGACTTTATAAAAATTGGTTATTGCTTGTAGTGCATAATTCTCATATCTATTGCATGTTCATGGAATTTATATATATATATATATTTACATTTTGATCATACTAGAACTATTTGAGTAGTTGTAAATAAATTGCTAAGTCTTATGAACTCAAACAAGTCATTTTTTATACATGATTTATTTTGGAAAGTACTATTTACAAACGATACTCTGCCGAAATTTTTCAAAATTTTCCAAAACTTATTATTTATAAAAATATATTTTACCCATTGCCTAGAGTTGTTATTTTTATGACCTTTTTTGCTGTTGCCAAAAGGGGGAGAAGAAGAAGGCAAAAAAATTGGGTTGAAATTAAGTTGCACTTAATGCATATTGTTAGAGGGAGCCTTCTAAGGCTATACCCATATTTTTTGCATGATGTATTTGTCATCATAAAAAATGGGGAGAATGTTGACCTTATAGGTCACGCGCCGGTTTTGATTATGACAAATACTTGTTGTATTTGATGCATATTTGAGGTTGTGTGCAGGTATACTATTGGCAGGACAATATGATGGCACAAGGAGTAAAAGTTGAAGGCCTTGAAGACTTTATTTATGATTGCATTTAATTTCAATATTCTTTAAGGGTCTATAATAGTAAATAGGGTTTTGATTGTAATAACCATATGCATCACCTACATGATTTGATAAGTAAGCTCAAATTAAAAAGGACCTAGAAATGACCCTGGGACACTCACTCATGCATATATATATGTATGGTCATTTGAATAGGGTGATTGCAAGCTTAAACAAGACTGAAATTCACTAAATAGGCACATTCAATCGATTGTGCTTGTATGTATAAAAACCACTCGGTTGACCGAACAGGAACCGGGTCAACAGTTTGACCACAACCCGGTCGACCGAACTTACCCAGTTCATTCTCACTTGGTTGACTAAACTCCCTAGGAGTCAACACATTGACCATCTGGTTGACCAAGCCCAAATTGCATGCCAACGCCCTAGTCGACTGAGTTCCCACATATGAGAACTCAACGGTCTGGTCGACCGAACTAGTTAGTTCAAAAACTTCACAGTCGACCAAACCGTGCTAAAATGGAAAATCGCCCTGGAACTTCCATGTCTGGTCGACCGAACTTGTAGTTCAATTAATACCCGGTCGACCGAACTTAAAGCAACTCAGTCAACCAAACTTCCTTCGGTCGACCGGTGCTCTCGGGTTGCCCCTTTATTTTTACCATGGTTAATACTTTTAAATGTGGCTAAATTGATTAAAATATATTAAAACTTTTATAATTATTTCATATATGTCCTAAACGGTTATATCTTTGGGGAAGTCTATATATACCTCCTCATTTGGAATAATTACCATTGAATTAGCAATCTTAATTAGGAAAAATCCTTTGAAATTCAAAAATCTATAATACTCATTTTTGAGCCTCCAACACTCATTCTTACCAGATTTTATTGCTCAAATATCTTTGTAAGTGTGATTTGAGTGTTCTTGTTTTATAGGTTTGCTCTCTCAAGTTTGTGCTTGTTCGATATTATTTTGGTTGAGAGCAAGACCTCAAGTTTTCTTAGGGGACTTTATTAATAAGTCTTTCCTAAGAAGACTTCGCTTGATCTTCTAAGTATTGCACTATCATTGCAATATCTTAAGAAATTCTTATTTGATTTTGGTTGCTAAAAATCTTTGCAAATCATTTTCAAAATATCTCTCGTGCTTATATTTGATAAATATATATTTTGAGATAGTAGCAAAAGATCTTTGTTGCTATACTCTTAATTGAGACCATTATTTTAATACAAAGATCAAACAACTACTTTTACAAACCATTGTTGAATATCTCTTGTAAGTTACTTTGATAAAAACTTATGTTGAGATATTTAGTGTATGCTTGTGATTTTTGCTGGTGCACTGTGATTGAGAACATTATTTTGACACAAAGATCCTATCACTTACACTCTCACATACTGGTTGTAGTTTTTGCACAAATCCTTGAGAGTAGACACTAAGACTACATTGAGCTTATCATATCTTATCATTTGGTAGTGTATGTGATTGATTATATTGGTACATATCGGCTTATGTAAGAAGCATTTCCTTATACACAAGAATCTGTATTTCAAATCTGTTGTATTCCAGGCATGGGCCTGAAGAGAGAGACTAGCCCTGGTAAATAGTCCCGGACTGGTTTAGACCCGGTTAGGAAAGCTAGGTGCATCATCCTATTAAGGCTTGTTGGTTGAATTCAGCCCCTTTAATTGACCTGGTTGTAATCAGTGCCGCTCCACCCATTAAGTGAGCCTTTAGTGGAATCCTCGGGCTTGCGAGCTAGAGGCGGGGACGTAGGCACAGTTGGCCAAACCCCGATAACCTTTTGTGCTTGTTCTTTACATTTCTGCACGTGTATGTTATAGTTTGAATGAAGCGCATGATTTAATTTACGTTTCTTATACTTATCTGGCATTTAAAATTGTATAGAATGACCCTAGGTTACCAAATCATAAAGACTTCGAACTTAACCTATGAGAAAAATTTAAAATTCCAATTCGCCTCCCTCTTGGGAATACACCAAAGCTAATAAAAATAATATTTATTAACCGAACCCTAGGCTCAAAAACCTCAATTGGAATGGTTGGATTGGAAAATAAAATCTGTAATCATATGTACGTAAACATATATTGCATTTTAATTGGTCCATAATCCAAAAACAACTGACATAATATAATCCCCTTACTTGTTTTCTTGAAAACGACCTGAAATGAATGAAAACCCAAAACTCTAGCTTTTCGAACTGGCTGAAAACGAGATCCTATAAGCCGGAAGAAGGGAGAGAGGATCGAGGAGCACCTGAAGATGATCTGGGAGGCCTAGGGGGGGAGAGAGAGAGAGAGAGAGAGAGAAAGAGAGGGTCTCCAAAAATCCTAAGTAGAGAGAGAGAGAGAGAGAGAGAGAGAGAGAGAGAGAGGATTGTGAGAGTTATGAAAAAAATACATAACTTAGCCCTTAAGTAAACAGGCCCGCAGGAAAACTGTCACCGGTTTTTCTGGGCTTGACCAAACCGACAACGGTTTGGCCTTAAACCTGCTCTCGGTTGTTTACCTGTAGGAAAATCATCGATGGTTTTTCTAATCCTCACAAAATCGTCGCCAGTTTTCTCTTGGCCAAACCAATTTCCTCTTTTTCCTTTCCTCTCACTTTTCTTTTATTTATTTCTTTATTTTATTGGTTTGGGTTTCTAAAAACTCCCCTCCTTATAAAAATTTAGTCTTCATCCTCGAAATTTACTAATTGAATTACATCGCATCCTTAGAATGATTACTAATGTGCTGATCCGACTCTAAGAAAAGCCGACGACCACCCACATAGCAGCTTCGTCCCAAATTTATTAATTACCCTCACTTATGTTGGAGGAATACCATGGTTACACATACTATCTCGGGGGATTAAATTACCTATATAAAACCTCCTAAATACCAACCATATACTAAAACATCAACAATTAATAAAGCTAACAAGCCTACTCTAAGCAACCTATATACAAAACCAACACTTACCTACCGATCTACCTACCTGATTAGCGCTAAGCCTCTTTGAACAGTTGTGTATACTTCTGATGTATTTCTGTCTCTAATTCCCATGATACTTCCTCCACTGCATGATTTCACCAAAGTATCTTCACAAGAGGAATCCTCTTAGTACGTAGTTCCTGTTCCTTATGGTCTAAAATCTATACTAGTATCTCCTCACAAGCCAAAGTGTCCCCGAGTTCCAAAGACTCGTAACTGATCACATGTGAAGGATCTAGAACATACTTCCTTAGCATGGACATATGGAACACGTCGTGAATTCTAGACAATGCTAGGGGTAATGATATTTTGTACGCTACCGGATTGACTCTTTCCAGAATCTCGAATGGCCCGATGCATCTAGGGCTTAACTTCTCCTTTTCCCCAAATCTCATTACTCTTTTCATCAGAGTAATCCTAAAAAATATGGCATCACCTATCTCAAACTCCAGCTCTCGCTGGCATATATCCGCATAGCTTTTCTACTGACTCTAAGTTGTCTTAATTCCTTCCCTAATAAGCTGGACCTTCTTAGAGGTATGCTGAATAAGCTCCTGCCTCAAAATTTGTCGCTCAACCTCATCTCAGTATAATGGAGATCGGCACCTTCAACCATACAACGCTTCATATGGTGCTATCTCGATACTAGACTGGTAACTATTATTGTATGCAAACTCAACTAACGGTAGATATTTAATCCAACTACCCCTGAAATCCAGTACACACGCCCGCAACATATCCTCCAAAATCTGAATGGTCCTTTCTAGCTGACCATCGGTCTGTGGGTGAAAAACAGTACTCCAAAATCCCAATGCTTCTAGTAGACTCTTCCAAAACAAGGAAGTAAACCATGGGTCCCTATCTGAAAAGATAGACACAGGCACCTATACAATCTGACTATCTCTTGCACATAGAGTTTTGTCAGCCTATTCATAAGATAACTGACTTTAACCGAAATGAATGGGCAGTTTTCGTCAGTCTGTCAACAACTATCCAGATAGCATTCTATCCATAAAGTGTCGATGACAATCCTGTGACAAATTCGATGGAAATGTGCTCCCACTTCCACTTAGGGATGAGAAGTGGTTGCAACGGTCCTACTAGACTCTAATGCTCAGCCTTCACTTGCTAACACGTCAGCCACTGCTCAATAAAATGGGCGATCCCTCTTTTCATGTTAGACCACCAGAAAGATTCCCACAAATCCTTGTACATCTTTGTGCTTCCTGGATGCAGTGTATATAGAGAGAGAGCGATGTGCCTCTTTCAGGATAGTTTGTTTAATCTCAACATCATTCAGTATGCATATACTGGTGTGAAACTCAACACCCCTTCGTCTGAAACATTAAAGTCTGCCTTCAACCCATCCTGAACCCCATTCACAATCTCTACTAGCTCTGCATCTTTCGTCAGAGTTGTTCTGATCCTTTCCCGTAAGGTCGGTTGCACTACCAGGCTAGCAATGAACACCTGGTGATTTCCTTCCATTAACTCCACACCCAACCTTTCCATGTCCATCCTGATCCGATGCTAAACTCCAACTGCTGAGACTAACAGATTCACTAACTTCCAACTCAAAGCATCAACTACCACATTAGCCTTTCTTGGGTGGTAATTGATGGTACAATCGTAGTCCTTTATAAACTCAAGCCATCTCCGCTGCCTCATGTTCAACTCCTTTTGAGTGAAAACGTACTTAAGACTTTTGTGATCAGTAAAGATCTCGCACCTTTCACCATACACGTAGTGCCTTTGGATTTTTAATGCATAGACTACTACTACCAATTCCATGTCATGCAGGGATAGTTTTTCTCGTACTTCTTAAGTTGGTGAGAAGTGTATGCAATAACCTTTCCTTGCTGCATTAAGACACACCCGAGTCCTTTCTTAGATACGTCACTGTAGATCATAAATCCACCCTCTCCTGATGGAATAATCAATACTGGGGTAGTAACTAGTCGCTGCTTCAGTTCCTGAAAACTGTGTTTGCACTCATCAGACCACTCGAACTTCATGTTCTTCCTTGTAACCATGTCAGCGCACCTGATAGTTTAGAAAACCCGGCTATGAATCTACTGTAATATCCTACCAAACCCAAGAAACTTCTAATCTCATGCACATTCTTCAGTCTTGCCCAATCAACTACCGCTTCTATTTTTCTTGGGTCCATTGAAACACCTTCTCTAGACACTACATGTCCCAGAAATGCCACTTGCTCTAACCATAATTCACATTTCTTGAACATGGTGAACAACTTTTTCCCTTTAAGTACCTGAAGTAATAACCTCAAATGAGTTGCATGCTCCTCAAGACTCCTCGAATAAACCAGAATGTCATCAATGAATACCACCACAAACTGATCTAAATACTCGTGGAACACCCTGTTCATCAGATTCATCAATGTCGTAGGAGCATTGGTCAATCCGAAAGGCATAACTAGAAATTTATAGTGGCCATACCTAGTACGGAAAACTATCTTTAGTACATCCTCTATTTTAGCCCTTATCTAATGATACCCAAATCGCAAATCGATCTTAGAGAAGACCTGTGTGCCCTGTAACTGGTCGAACAGATCGTCAATTCAGGGTAATGGGTACTTATTCTTTACTGTCACTTTATTAATATCTCTATAGTTAATGCACATCCTCATAAACCCATCTTTCTTCTTTACAAACAGAACCGGTGCCCCCCAATGTGATACACTCGGTCTGATAAACCCTTTATCAAGAAGTTCCTGCAGCTACTCCTTTAACTCCTTTAGTTCATCCGGAGCCATTCTGTATGGAGCATTAGAAATAGACATTATCCTTATAAGCAACTCAATGGCAAACTCCACCTCATGATTAGAAGGCAATCCCGGTAAGTCTTGTGGGAAAACATCTAAGAACTCCTTTACCACAGGGATATCCTCCAGTTTAAGTTTCTCCCTCAGTACTTCTTTTACAAATGCTAGGTACCACTAGCATCCCTCTAGGAGTAACCTCTTTGCCTGAATGATTGAAAGAATCTGTGGTGTAGAGCGCACACACGACTCGACAAATATAAATTCATGCTCCCCAAGAGGTCTAAACACGACCTCCTTCCTATGGCAGTAAATACTTGCATAATTGGCTGCTAACCAATCCATTTCCCGAATGATATCAAAACTAAGCATGTCAAAGATAATCAAGTTAGCAAGCATCATTCTCCCCTAAATCTCCACTAGACAGTCTCGGATCACTTTACTACACGCTACCACAGACCCTGTCGGTGTGACCACCTCTAACTTGGCATCTAACAATTGTGTTTCTACCCCGCACAATTTGATGAATCCCTGAGAAATGAAAGAATGTGTCGCACCTGAATCAAACAATACAATGGCTTTATTGGAAAGCACGTAAATGTTACCTGTCACCACATCTCCTGGATTCTTAGCATCGCTAGGAGTCAAGGAATGCACCTGCGCCTGGGTTGTACCCCTCTGATAGTTTCCACACAGTGCCTGGCTACCTCCCCGATACTGCTGCTGTGGAGGTGGGAAATTCAACATCGTGTGGCAATCTCACGCCATATATCCGGGCTTACCACACCGAAAACAATCACCTGGTCCACCCCTGCACTTTCCCAAATGCCTCTTGCTACACTTAGGGCAAATAGGGTATGATGAGGTACCCTGAAATGCTCTACCACCCGTAACTCATTGCTGGCCTCCTCCGTTACCATACCTTCTCCAAGGACCCTGCCTCACACCCGTATGAGAACTAGAAGGCATCAACCTCTTCTTTGGGTTTTGAACCTCCACATCTACCTATAGGCTCGTCTCTGCCACAGTGGCTTTATCCACCAGTGTAGCTAACTCCAGCACCTGTAACACAGCCACCTGCATTATAATCTCCTACCTCAGGCCCCTCTCGAACTTTCAGACCTTCGTGGACTCGTTATGTACCATATAGGGAGCAAAACGTGACAACTCCACAAATTGGGCAGCATACTACTGAACTGTCAGTTGTCCCTAAGTCAGGTTCAAGAACTTCTCTGCCTTTAAAATCGTCACTAATAGTGTGGTATTAGTAGCGGTTTTTAAGAACCGTCACTAATAGTGTAAGCATTAGTGATGATTTTAGCAGTTGTCATTAATACCACACTATTAGTGACGTCTTTAAAACCGTCACTAATACTTTCGTCACTAAAAATAGCGCGGTAAATACTTTTAGCGCGAAAATTTTTCCGAGAAAATATTAGCGACGATTCTAGGGTATTAGTGACGGATTAAATTCGTCACTAAAAGTCACTTATTAGTGATGATTAACTAATCATCACTACTAATATTTATGAATAAATAAAAAAATATTAGTTTAGGGTATTAGTGACGGTTTTGAAACAGTCACTACTAGTGTTTTTATTTAAAAAATATTTTAAAAAAATTTAATTTAGGGTATTAGTGACGGTTTGCGAGAACCGTCACTAATAATGGGGTATTAGTGATGGTTTGGAAATCGTCACTACTAGTGTTTTTATTTAAAAAATATTAAAAAAAAAATTAGTTTAGGGTATTAGTGATGATTTGGGAGAAACATCACTAATAATGGGGTATTAGTGACGATTTTGAAACCGTCACTACTAGTGTTTTTATTTAAAAAATATTAAAAAAAAATTAGTTTAAGGTATTAGTGACAGTTTTGAAACAGTCACTACTAGTGTTTTTATTTAAAAAATATTTTAAAAAAAATTAGTTTAGGGTATTAGTGACGGTTTGGGAGAACCTTCACTAATAATGGGGTATTAGTGACGGTTTTGAAACCGTCACTGATGCTTAAAATCTAAAATCCCTTAAACGTGCCTCTCCTCTCGCTCTCTCTCTCTCTCTCTCTCTCTCTCTCTCTCTCTGAATCTGCGGAACTTCTATTCGATCTTAGACGGCACACAGCTTGCCTCGTCATCGATTTGATCATTGGGCCCCCTAGGCCACCGTCTGTCGCCGTTGTCAACTCCTGCCGCGCAGGTACGTCCCTTTTTTCCTCTCATTTGCTATCTCTTTGCTCCTCACCTTGCTCCTTTCCCGGAAGCAATTCTTTTGAAAAATAAAAATGGAAGAGCAAAAAACCATGGATGAACCTCTGCCCTCAGGTACACACTTCTTCATTTCCAATTGATGTTGCCCTCTCCTTCCTTGGCATCCCTCTGCCTTCCAATTGCAACCACCAGCTTATAAGCCAAAGCAGGCCACGCACCAGTCACCGAGAGCACTAGCAGGCTAGTCCAGCTTCGAGACACCGGCAGACAGGAGGGCCTTCACCAATTGTTCCACACAGCCACTACAACCACCCACTCTGTTCCACACCAGAACACCCGAGGACCTCAGCAGAAAACCAGCAACAGCTTCTTCTAGCTACCAGAGCAGAACACACCAGTCACGCACTCGGGCTTCATTGCTGTCTCTCCCACTTACTCTTTCTCTTCTTTTATCTTATTTTATTCTTGTTTTTATTGAATATTGTTACTGGCTTCTTATTTTGTTCTCCTTTTTATTTTAATTGAACATTGTTACTGCCTTCTTATTTTGTTCTTGTATTTATTTAATTGAACATTGTTACTACCTTGTTATTTTGTTCTTGTTTTTATCTTAGTTGAATATTGTTACTGCCTTGTTTTGGGATCTATTAAAAGTTTAAGTTCTAAAAATTATTCAAGGTGTTTTATATTTATTGCAGTGATTATCTATTTAGTTTCTCAAGTAGTTTTAGTGGTAGCTTTAATATTAATTTAGTATTTCACTATTTGCTTAAGTCCAGTTGAGTTTGGAAAAAGGTTTGTTACAAAATATGTGTCGTGTCCTCGACTCACTCATAAATCTAGTCTTTCTGTTGAAGCTCGTTTTAATTAGGGTCGGACTTCCAATTTTAATTTTCATACACGTGCATATGATTTTCAATTATGTGATATTTTTCTCTTTGCTTATGGCCTTCTTTCAATGATGATCATTTGAATTTGAATGTAGGAAAAAATAAAATTGGGGAGGAGAGCGGGAGATGGAGTTTGTATCAACACGTGGGAAGAGCAGGGTCCGTCATTCTGACGGCTTCTTTGGCCGGAACTGAGGTCAGCGTAGAGGAGATTCCAAGTTAGTTTTTTTTTTAATGCTCAATAAGTAGATTAAAAATTATATTTTTGATTTTCTTTGTTACCATTTTAAAATTTTGGTCCTTACCTCTTTGAGAACGATGCCAGCTATTAATTGTGTTCCCATTCTAACCTAAGAATGTTTTTGACATGCCCTTAAAATAGTCCTATATCAATTTGGTAGTTTTGAATATTATCCCTGTATTATCTGGAATCGTTCCTGAAATTTTTATTTAGTTATTGGTTCTTATTTTCTCTATTTCTACAGCTGCCTGCTCAGTTTTGCTCTTCAATTTATGCTAATATGTGTTGTTATTTGTTGTAGTTGTTATCTTTTGCTAATAGTCCTAATGAATAATTTTGCGTGTATCTTGCTGCCATATTTGATTGTTGATGTAGATATGTATTTACTGGTTTGAATGATTGTCTCATCAAGATTTGGTTGATGGAGACTGCATTTGCTTGGCTAGTTGTCGAGGAGTTGTTGTTGTTGTTGTTGTTGTTGTTGTTGTTCTTATTATTATTATTATTATTATTATTATTATTATTATTATTATTATTATTATTATTATTATTATTATTATTATTATTATCTTTTGCGTTAAAATCATTACATGGCATTTCTCAGTGTAAAAGGGAAAGGTCCTGGATTCGTAAAAATCATTACATGGCATATCTCATTGTTAAAAAAATTGGATTGGAACTGTGGTTCTTAGTTTAGCTTTTTTGTTGGAGTTGGAAAATTCCTATGTTTTCAAGTCATTATTTTGATCAATTCTCTTGATGATGGCAAACGGGACTCTACGAGGTTCTTTTAGGAGTTCAAAGGACTCTAACAAGGGGTTTCTCCCTTCCTTGTTCAATTATGGCTATGATGGAAGCATTAAAAAAATCATTAAGGGCAAGCTTTAGAAGAGAATTTGTTTGCAGGTTTTATGGTTGGGGATGGGGTAAGGTAAAGTTGGATTATTTTGTCCGTGCTTTATGTGGATGATATCTTACTTTTCTTGTTTAGCATTTGAGGTCATTAGTGATTTTTGAGAGGAGTTATATTCTCATTTAATTTGTAAATTTTAGTTTATATGGCATTGAAAAATTCTAATGTCTATGTGCTTTCCAATCCTTCTCATTAAATGAACGAAAAGCAAATTCTGTGTAGTTTATACTTTATACATATCTGCTGATTTAAATTATTTAAAAATTATGTTTATTTTTAATAAGAAAAATTTTAAATAAATTTTGTGTGGGCTTCATCAATGGCAGTCAATGAAATCAGACCAAATTAAGTGATTGATAGGTGGTTAACATTCTATCGAACTCACAACTACAGTGGAGAGGCAAAGGTGGTGCATGAATTTTGTTGTAATTGGGTTTCAACTGAGGGCAATAAGTTTAGGATGTGTCTGAGATGCATTTGCCAAGGATAATAACTGTTAATGGCAATGGATTTCAAACTAAAAACAAAAAATAAAAAACAGATTCTTGATGTATATAATATAACATACATACATACACACACATACACCTATTTCTAACTATTGTTAACAAAAGATGGTGAGGCAGTTGGCAAACAGATTCTTATCTGTGCATATTATTCCAAAGTGTGTTTTTTTTTTTCATAAATTTTTAGTTTAAATAAAATTTTTCAAATGAAGGATAACCCTGATATGGATAATATTTGTGATCCTGTGGTATTTATCAATTCTACTCTTACATCATTTGCACAAACTACATAGTCATATATGATTTTTCCCCAATTTTTACATTACATGATCCCTTTTTAGATTCAAGTGTTTTTTGAGTATTTATTTATGTGCAACCAAAAATTAATTGTTAATTTCCAAAAAAGGAGATTAAAGGTAATATAGGGTCAAGAAGAATGGATGGAGCACTAGAGGAAGTGGCATTGTTTCCCATGCAAGTCTGTAAAAATTTGTTTCTCATTTTTCTTGTTTGTTCCTTCCTCCCACTCATTTTAGAGTAGCTAATGGCAATAGGGTTTGATTTTGGGAGGATGCTTGGCCTGGTTACAGTCGTTGGAGTAGATGATGTTTCATCTTCTTAAGATTTCCACTCTTCACAATGCACGTATCTTCTCTTTCTTTTCTTTGGAGAGGAGCTCTCTTTCTTGGGATTTTCATTTTATAGTGAATCTCATACCAATTATGTCTACTCTATGAAATATGTTGTTTATGAGATAATCCAATATATTCTAATATATGTTGTTTATGGGATGTATGGACACATTACATTATTTAATGCTTATTATATGAAACTCTTGTGCACTCGTAAAATTCATTACCAGTTGGATTATTATGAACTATTTATAGTAAACACCTAAGTTTAGAGCATATTTCTATGGAAAATGTCATATTTACAAGAGAAATGCTGTCAAAATTTTTCAAAAAACGTATACTAATTTTTTTAACATTCTTAACTTGTAGGGTTTGTAACTGTGACAACGTCAGCACGATGTCATGCACTACGGATGCAACTTTTGACTTTTTTTGTTATATGAACAGATGAAATGTATTTGAATTTGAATTTGTATAATGTATTTGTATTTAAATTTGAATTTGTATAATATATTTGTATTTCAATTTGAATTTGTATAATATATTTGTATTTGTATTTAAATTTGAATTAGAATTTTGAATAATTTATGAATTTTTTTGCAATTATGGTTTAATGCTATGTATAAGAAAATGTAATTCAATTACAGATTTTTACAAGAATTAATAATTGGGAAAAAATTAATTTCACTACTAATTGTTCAATTTAAGTATTAGCGACGGTTTCAAAACCGTCACTAATATTGCCTTTTTAAAAAGTTTTAGTGAAGGTTTTCAAACCGTCACTAATACTATGGCTTTAGTGACGGTTTCAGTTCTGGAGAGCAATAGTGATGGTTTTAAAACCGTGACTAATAATAGAGTAATAGTGATGGTTTTAAAATCGTTACTAATAATAGAGCATTAGTGACGGTTTTAAAACCGTCACTAATAATAGAGCATTAGTGACGGTTTTAAAACCGTCACTAATAATAGAACATTAGTGACGAATTTAAAAACCGTCACTAATACTATGACTTTAATGACGATTTTTGGTCGAACCGATGTAGAATCTATAGTGACGAGCTTAGGTTTTTAGTGATGATTTTAATCTATCACTAATACTTTATTATTAGTGACAGTTTAAAAAATTCGTCACTAATAAGTATTAGTAACGGCAGATATAGCAACTAATTGAAAACCATCACTAATACTCACAAAACCATCACTAATACTAGTAGTGACAGTTTGGTGAGTATTAGTGACGTTTTAAAACAGTCACTAATAACCTTATTTTTTGTAATTTTGTTTTCTTGTCAGAGGCTGGAAAATACCGATCAAATAAAATTTCTCTGAAGCGGTTCCACGTCATCGCCACCGGTACCAGTCTCTGCTCCTTTAGCAGCTTTACTGCTTCCCACCATCTCGGCCTCTCCAGTTAGTTTAAACGTGGCATATAACACCTTCTACTCATCGGCGCATCACAGTACAACCAAGATCTTTTCAATTCTCCGTATCTGATTCTCCGCAAGGATCGGGTTGGTACTTCCCACGAAGTTAGGAGGCTTCAGGCTAGTGAACTTCTCAATATAACCTCCCAGTTCAGTAGTGGTACGATCCGTCCCCTAAGAATTCCACATAATCTCGGCCATAAACTGTTGGATGAAATCTCGAAGCGCCACTATAGAATCGCTGCCACCCTCATGGGCAGCCCTCTCACTGCTACTCCCTTCAGCAATAGTGTTACTATCCCTTGGATCCATCCTGAAGATAGAACTAAAACAGATTTAGAATTCTAATATCCCAACATGTTTGGTGCAATTATAACACTAAAGTGCTCACTTTAAATAAATTTCAAATACCGGCCTAAATCTTCTCCACTAATTTACGACATACTCTGCCAATTTCATGTTCCCGTCCTAGTTTTCAAGTACTTACCCTTCCGCTCGGAAACAAAACCATCAATAGATTGTCATGGTTTTCTAAACCCATTGACTGATCCAGAAAAATACAGAAGTCCGTCAAGGGATTTTTGCCTCCAGGCTTACGAAGACAAAACTCAACATTCCTATTCTACCCATTCCTATCATCGTCCTACTTGAACAACCTATACTTTGGGAAGGTCATACAACCTAGTTTGCAAAGCCTAACGACCTATGCTCTGATATCACCTGTAGTGCCCCGACTCGCCATGTGGGCTTAGAGTGCTAGTAAAACGTATAAGTCTCTCCAATACCTGATTACGCGTCAAAGTTACGTAATCAGGCATTTAAATTCATGCATTAAAGATTATAATTTTAATTAAATACCTAATTATGTTCAATATTTTAACATTGCACTCAATTTATAATATTTGAGTTTTTATTTAATAATTTATAGATTTTTAGTATTTTATCATTGCAAGATAAATTTTGGACATTAATGTTGATATTAAAATGCACGCGGATCGTGCTCGTGGGAAGCCGTGTGATGCCATGTGTGACTTGACCGACCACCAGTGTATAAAGACTAGTGTGAAGAGTGAACAAAGTCGGGCCGTCCACAGGTTCAAAAGAGAGGCGTGCTGGGTTACATGAAGTAAGGTCGTGAATTGTGCTTGAAATAAATAAAGACCGTGTACACGCTGGAGCCTCTAAGGGGGCTCGAATTGCACGAGGAGGCATCCGTGGGCTTGAATATGTGAGCTGGGAATTAAATGGAAAAACTGTGGGGGTGCTAGGCTTCAGACATAAAAGCATCCACGTAAATAGGCGTGAAGGGCCTCGAGTTCGTGGGCTGCCAACCGTGCGGGTGTGAAGTTGAAACTGTGAAGAAGCGGGGCTTGATAAGATTAAGCGTGCGTGCGTTCGCGTTGCAAGGGCTGGGTTGCGTTGAAAAGGCTAGGTTGTGAAGCCATGTATAGCTGGGCTTGACAAAACTTCCGCATGCAGCCCACGCGGATGAGGATGCGCTGGGGGTTCGTCCTAATTGTAGGCGCGTCCGTGCGCGAGCTCAACTGCTAGGTCTCTTCGAGAGCAGCTGGGAGGTTTTAAAAATAAAAAATAAAATAAAAGGTGATAAAGGAGGGGCAGCTCTAGTTTTTCTTAGGTAGGGTTTTATTTTTCTTTAGGGGGGCCATGCGCAGCAGGCTGAGGAGGAACTCGAGAGCTCTGTTGCTGCTGCGTTGCTCCTGCTGCTACGGCCAACCTTCTCCCACACCAGAGAACTCGAGCACTCCTGCTTCCCTTCTTCTTTCCCTCTCTCTCTCTCTTTCTCTCATCTCTCTTATCTCTCTTCTCTTTTATCTCTCTCTCTCTCTCTCTCTCTCTCTCTCTTTCTTTTTTCTCTCTTGGATTCATTTAATTGTTTTAATTTTTTTCTTCTTTCTTTAATGTCACTTTAAATATTCTTGTAACTTTGTCATTTACTATTTTAATGTCATTTTGATTATCTTGTTGGAGTTTTTTTTTTTTTTAAGTTCAAGGTTTAGTTATTTTTATTTAAAACTTTGCTTGAGTGTAATTCTTGTTAAGGTTAGTTTAGAATTTTAGTTGTGTTTATTTGTATTATCAAGTTCAGTTTTTTTATTGTTGGAGTTGAATCCTTTTGAGTCATTTACTGTTAAATCTAATTTATTTATGTAGTTGAGTTTTATTTATTGGTTAGTTTAGTTTATTTTTATTTAGTTGAAATATTGCAAGGCTTTTTTATTTCAATATTTGGTGTTGAGTTGGGTCTTTGTTCTTTTGTTAAGGTTGATTTTAATTTAGTTTGTCTTTTTTTAATTAGTGAGTTGATTGGTAATTTTTACGCGTGTTAAATCTTTAGTTAGCATTTACGTTGTTTTAAATTCTATCACAAAATCTCAAAAATTTAAGAAACCGAATCTGAACTGTGTTCAATGAATTTTTCTTTTCTTGATTTCTTTTGAAATTATGCAAAATTTGGAATCAAACTGCATTCTCTAAGGAGTCGATATGACCCTTGAGCTAATTATTACACGACTGAACTCCTATACTTGGGATAGCTTTCAAACTGCTCATTTTTAAAGTAAGTCAAGTTTTTAACAACATTGTCGGGGATTGATAGATTTAATTTCAAAATTTGTGTTTTTCCAATAATTTTTTATTTTTAATTTAAAAAATAAAAACTAAAAAAAATTAATTTCTACTGTTTGAATTGATGTTTGATGCCTTGAGTCAAAGATTTTTCGAATAGACTATCTAAAATTTCACTTAACACCAGTAGTGACACACAAAGCACAAAATCTGATTATTCTCCTATTACTTTTACGAGTGATTCTGAAATTGATGTGAGTGATATTTTTTTAAGAAATTTTTTAGGGAGTTATGACTGCACCTGCACCACATACTCCTCAGGATTTTCTGCAGCTTACACACACTTCTACACCTTCTTGCATTGTTTTACCACAAGATGCACTGAACTTCACAATTAAGCATGGTATGTTGTCTATGATACCCCTGTTTCATGGGGAGGATTCTGAGAGTCTATATCAGCATTTGACAGATTTTGAGTTGGTTTGTACCATTTTCATTAATAGGGCTGGAGCTAATGAGTATGTCAAGTTTGCCTTATTTCCTTTTTCTTTAAAAGATAAGGAGAAAATCTAGTTTAACTCTCTGAGACCTAACTCTATTACTAGTTGGGCTATGAGTTCTTACACAAATTTTTTTCTTTTTAGAGAACCCAATACTTGCAGGAGCGGGTAAGTTAATTTATGCAGAAAGGTGATAAGACCTTCTAGGCTTGTTGGGAGAGGTTCAAGGATTTGATGAATATATGTCCACATCACGGATTCGAAGCTTAAAGGTTAACCAATGATTTCAATACTGCTCTTACCCTTGAATGTAAACAATTTGTCTAAACTATTTGCAACAGGGAGTCCTTCAGTAAGGAACCGGATGAGGCTCTATCATTCTTTGATTACATAGCTGAAAGTGCCCAACAATGGAACATACGATATGATCAGGCACCAATGGCAGCACAACCTCTCAGAGCAATCGGTGGTGGAGGTAAATACGAGGCTAAAGAAGAGAATAATCTATAGGCTCTTGTTGCTACTTTTTCTAAGAAACTAGAGGTTATGGAATTAGAGAAAGCGAAAGCTGCGAAATCAATGGAGGTATGTTCTATTTGTGAAACCCCTAACCATAAGATTCAGGATTATCCGTTTCTACCAATATGGCAGGAGAGTAGATCTGACCAAATGCAATCAGCAAATTGGGTCAACAAAACTCAAAATCAGCCATCTCGAACACCTATAATCCGGAATGGATGAATCACTTGAACTTCTCATAGAGGAATGATAGTCTAGTCCATCTTCCTCACAGTTTCAACAACTTCCTCAGTATTATGCACCACCTCTGCAGCCGCTATATCATCTAGTTGCAACTCCTCAATAGCAGTATCAGCCGCAACAAATCTCTTAGAGCTACGCACCTCCAAGATTTCAGCCTAATTTAGCTCCTATTCCATCAAAGAAACCTTATGATGATGGCGTGGCACAGATAGCGAACACTCTTCAACAATTTATGTAGAATAACATTCATACCATAAATGAGCTATGAGGTACTATTAATAAGATGAGTATACAATTGAATGCTTTATAAAAAGGAAAATTTCCAACACAACCTTAGCCTAATCTCCAAGTATATCGACAACAACAGCAACTAGTGCATAAGGTTTCAAGGAATTCTTTTGAGTCAGAAAAGGCCGTCATTACCTTGAGGAGCAGAAAAGAAGTTTCCCATCTTGAAATACCCATTGATCAACAAACAGTTACTCCAACACCTGAAGTTGCAACTGAGACAGATGAAGCATAAGAAAAATCAAATAAAGTAAGCTCAAATTCAAAGAAGTAGGGTAATAAGGAGGATGAGACTATTAAGGAGTATCAACCTATGGTACCTTATCCTCAGAGGTTGACATCTGTTCAAAAGAATAAGTATCACACTGAGATTCAAAAAATATTCAAGCAAGTGAAGATCAATATCCCGCTTTTGGATACCATACAACAAATTCCTATATATGCAAAATTTATGAAGGAGCTATGCACAGTGAAGAGAAAACAGAGCATAAAAAAGAAGGCTTTCTTGACTGAACAAGCTAGTGCGTTGATACTGAGTCAGACTCCCCAAAAACTCAAAGATCTTGGTTCTCCCACTATTTCTATCAAGATTGGTGAATCTCGTATCGGGAGAGCTTTACTTGAATTGGGAAGTAGTGTGAACTTGCTCCCATTTTCGATATATGAGCAGTTGGGTTTAGGTGAGTTGAGGAAAACATCCATGATGCTACAGTTGGTAGACAGATTAATAAAATTTCCACGAGGCATTATTAAAGATGTATTGGTTCAAGTTGACAAATTTTATCATCCAGTAGACTTTGTTGTTTTGGACATGCAGCAGCCTACCTCCACTATATACCAGGCCCCTATTAGTCTTGGGCGACAATTCCTTACTACTTATAATGCCTTGATTAATTTTCAAAGCAGAGTACTTAACCTCACATTCAGAAATATGACATTGGAGATGAACATGTTCAATGCTCACAAGATGTCAAGTGGGTGTGATGACGCAAAAGCATATGCAGTTGATGTAATAGATGATTTGGATATTTCAGAGTTGTTGTCAATACTTGATGTTGATGGTGCATTTGAAAATGACTCTTCTAAACAACTTGAGGTATTTGATGAAAAAGCTTCCTTGATTAGAGAGTTGCCAGAATCAAATGGGCAATTCACAGAGATAGATGGTCCCCCTCATTTGTTGGATGCAAGTTACATGAGTAGTTGGCGTAAGCCAACTTTTGAAGCTATTGACTTGCCAAAAGTTATGAAGTCATCAAAAGAAGAAGTTCCAACACTTAAGCTGAAACCATTACATGAAGAGCTGAAGTATGTTTTCCTGGGTCCAACAGAGGGCACATTCCGAGTGGTTATCTCTTCTCGCCTTTTCCTTAAACAAAAAAACTGAGTTATTGCAAGTACTAAGGAAGCATCGAGGAGCAATAGGATGGACCATTGCAGACATCAAGGGTGTCGACCCTTCGATTTGTACTCACAACATCTTCCTGGAAGGAGACGCTAGACCACTTCGTGATGTGCAATAGAGACTAAATTCAACCATAAAGGAGGTAGTAAAGAAAGAAGTGTTGAAATTATTAGCTGCCAAAATCATCTATCTGATCTCCAACAGCAAGTGGGTAAGCCCAACATAGGTAGTTTCAAAAAAATTTGGTTTGACTATCATTGAAAATGTTAATGGAGAGTTTATCACAACTAGGAAAGTAACGGGTTGGAGAATGTGCATTGATTATCATAAATTGAATTTGGTTAGCCAAAAAGATCAGATCACTTCCCATTAACCTTCCTAAATCAAATACTCAAAAAAGTAGCTAGTAATGCCCTTTACTGTTTCTTGGATGGATTTTTTGGTTATTGTCAAATTGTCATAGCACTTGAGGATCAAGAGAAGACTACCTTCACTTGTCCCTTCGGTACTTTCGCCTTTCGCAAAATGTGTTGGAATTGGTGTATTCCCAATAGGGGGTGAATTAGAATTTTAAAATTTATTCCTAGGTTTAACTAATATAATAGCAGTATATTTGCAACCTAGGGTTTGTTTATACAGTTTCAAATGCGCAGATAAATAAAAATTTTGGAAATTAAATCAATCACGAAATTCACAATATAACATACATGTGCGATAAATAAATTACAGAAAAATAAAAAGTACACATGATATGTTATTAGGGTTCGGCCAATAGTGCCTACGTCACAAGCCCGAGGATTCCATTAAAATCGTTCTGTGTCAACAAGTGGTATAAGAGAACGATTTCAATTGGGTGTAGATTTGATTGATATCAGATCGAAAGAAATTTTTTGGACAGTTTTCCATGGGTGTGCTCAAGATCTGAGCAGTTCGTTCAGATCAGATTGAGGTATGCGGATTCAGATCAAGTGCCGAAAATTTATTTTGGAATTTTTTCAATTGAAGGAGGATCATTTTTCAATTGAAAGTGTGAAAAAAAAATCGGAAGAAGAAAAAAAATTTTCACGGATGAAGAACGAAATAAACAGTGCTAGAATTTGGTGATAGATGTGGATTCAGAATCGGGTCGGGTACAGAATGCAACGGGTTGACACGTGGATCAAGAGGCTAGGTTGCAGGTCAGATCCAAGCGGAACCCTCTGGGTCAAGGCGCCGGTTAGCAATCGGGTCGGCTAGAACAGGTGCAGATTGCATACACAGTGGATCTGGGATCTGGGTCGAGCGAAATGGGTCGGGTCGAGGCACAGATCCTCCATGTGGAGCACTAACGTCACGCTGACATCATCCTGACAGGTGCTAACATTAAAGGAGAGAAAAAAAAAAAGGAGAAATAAAAAAAAATTAAATGGCGAGTACTTCGACGGCCAAGTTCGAGGTGGAGCCTTTTAATGGAAAAAATAATTTCAATTTGTGGCAGAGCACTGTGAAGGATGTGTTGGTCCAATAGGGACTAATTAAGGCACTGTATAGAAAAGACAAGAAACCAGAGACCATGTCAGATGATCAGTGGGAGGAGCTGGAAATGAAAGC
The DNA here is from genome assembly GCF_029873635.1 of Malania oleifera. Taxonomy (NCBI): domain Eukaryota; kingdom Viridiplantae; phylum Streptophyta; class Magnoliopsida; order Santalales; family Ximeniaceae; genus Malania; species Malania oleifera. The sequence continues at coordinate 24,650,985 of NC_080425.1, forward strand.
GGTAAGTACCATTCGCTTAAGTTTAGCTCCAGAAATTAAATACAGTGTGTTGAATGAAACATCACTAGCTGAGCTTTGGAAAAAAATTGGAGAATATTTTTATGTCCAAGTCCTTAGTTAATAGATTGTATTTGAAGAAACAGTTGTATCAGTTGAGGATGACTGAGCGCATAGAAGTCAGAGACCACCTCAATTATTTCAATAAGATAATCACGCAGTTGTTGAGAATTGAGGTAAAAGTTGAGGAGGAAGATAAAGCACTGATTCTATTGTATTCACTTCCCAGTTCACTTGATACTTTGAAAACCATACTACTACTAGGTAAAGAGACTCTTACAATTGATGAGGTGACTACTTCCATTTTGGAGAGTGAGAATTTTCACAAACCAAATTATCCAAGACATGGAGAAGGGTTGGTGGCTAAGGGTGAGTCTAGCCAACAGCAGGACAGGAGTTCTAGCAGGGGTAATTGGAATGAAGGGAAATCTCGATCCAAGTCTAGGGGTAAGAATGGGAACTGGAGGAGTGGTTATTTTTATTGTGGGAAAGAAGGGCATATGAAGAAGGATTGTCTAAGGAGGAAAAGAGATTTAGAGGAAAAGAACAGGAAGAAGATTGAGCAAGCTACTGTAGTGGAGAGTAGTTCATCAGTTTTTTATAGGGATCTTTTGGCTATTAATACAAGTTCCAGTTACTTAGCCGATACCTGGATTTTGGATTCGGCGTTCTCATATCATATGTGTCCATACAGGGACTGGTTTGACTCCTATGAACCAATCTCTAGAGGGACGGTGTTGATGGGTAATGATGTTTCCTGTAGTATTCTTGGTATTGAAACGGTCAAAATCAAGATGTTTGATGGTGTGGTTAGACCCATCAAGGATGTGAGACATGTTCCAGATCTGAAAAAGAATTTGATTTCCTTGGGCTCTTTGGACAGTAATGGTCTCTCTTTTTCAGTTAGGGATGGTATGCTAAAAGTGGCTAGAGGTTCACTGGTAGTAATGAAGGGTCATCTGAGGAACAATTTGTACACTCTAGTGGGTAGCACAGTAACAGGTGGAGTTGCAGCTAGTACCTCTTCAAATACAAATACAGATGATACTACTTTGTGGCATATGAGGTTGGGTCACATGAGTGAGCGTGGTTTGTAGGAGCTACATAGGCAAAACTTACTGGGAGGTAATTTTTGTTGTAAGCTGTAATTCTTGTTGTAAGCTTAAGTTCTGTAAATACAGTTTGTGTTAGAATTGGTGTATTCCTCAGAGGAGGGTGAATTGAGTTTTTTAATTTTCTCCCTAGTTTTGACCAAACATTTGCAGTATTACACAACCTAGGGACTTTCTATGTACACATAAACCAAAATGCGCAGATAATGTGTGGAAATTAAATCATCCGCAACATTCATAATATAACATATCATGAGCAACATTCATAATATAACATACACGTGCGATAAATAAATTAGAAAAAAATAAAATGCACACACGATATGTTATCAGGGTTCAACCAATATTGCCTATGTCCCCGCCTCTAGCTCGCAAGCCGGAGGATTCCACTAATTGCTCACTTAATGGGTAAAGCAGAACCGGTTACAACAAGGTCAATTAACGAGGCTGACCTCAACCTACACCTTACCAGAATTGTGCATCTAGCTTTCCTAACCAAGTCTAAGTTAATCCAAGACTATTCAACAGAACTAGTCTCCCTCTTCAGGCCCGTGCCTGGAATACAACAAATGTGAAATACAATTTTTGCGTACACAAAAATATGCAGCTCAGATTAGGCAGATATGTATTACAATATGCACAAGTAATAATCAATCCACACTAAACATGTAAGAACTTTAAGCCCAGTGGTGTATATGTGCAATCTACACTCAATATAATGATTATACTCAATCAAGCAAAAGAGTGTTCAAACAAACTAATTTTTGAAAGCAAAGTATATCAAATCTCAATATCATATTAGTGTTTCAAAGATGCTAGCAATATTATTCAAATGAACTGAAAAATATTTTCTCAAATTGTATCAAGCACAAGAGTTATTTGAAAACAAGCTTTGTAAAATATTTTGCACACAAAAGTAATTACTTAAGGAATCTTGCAATGACAATACAAAGATCCTTAAGCGAAAGAGTTTTCCCAGTACAAGATTTATCAAGTAAAATCCATGGGAAGAACCCTGGCCAAACTCTCAACAAAAATCGAACAATAAAAATATCAATGAGTGTATAGGGCTATTTAGAATGAAACACTAATAATCTAAATATTCTCTCTAGGCTTGGATGATCAAAGAAAATGAAGCAGAGGAGTATTTGGGATAGTATTTGGCAAAATAGGCTTTTTAAATTTGAGAGGATTTTTCGTTAATGATCTTACTAATCTCTTGCTAATTTTCACAAATGAGCCCCTATATATAGAAGTTGGGCAAATTATGACCATTTAGGACATGTAGGGTATTATTAGGATTGTTTTAAAACAATTTAGCAAAGTTAACCCTATTTTAAAAATTTAAGCGCAGTAAAAATATTTGTCCAACCCAAGAGCACCGGTCGACCAGACTTGAGGTTCGATTAACCAAGTGACAAAGTTCAGTCGACCGTGCAAAAAATAAACTGATAGTTTGGTTGACCGAACTAAGGGTCTCAAGGGCGATTTTTCCAATTTCACACGGTTCGGCCGACCAGGTGTTTTTGAATTAAGTAGTTCGGTCGACCGGGTAGTTGGATTCTCCCACGTGGGGATTCGGTCGACTAGGGCGTTACCCGTATATATCTGGTCAGTCGACCAAGAAGTCAAACGTTGACCCTTGTAAGAGTTCGGTCGACCAAGGTATATGAACTTGGCATGGTACAATCGATCGAGCTATAGTCAAAATGTTGACCTCTGACCAGTTCGGTCGACTGAGTGATTTACACTGTGAAAGTTCGGTCGACCAAAACACTGCTCAATGCACAGTTTCAATCCTATTCTTTATTAGAAGTCACCCCTGTTCATATAGGTATAAATTTTAAGTTATGGGGGACTTTACATGTGATAATTAGGGACTTAGGGTCAATCTAAGATCATTGATCAAGGCTTTTCAATTATACCCAAAAATTCGACATCGGTCGATCAATCCCTAAGGTCCAGCTATGGTCATTGAGCTTATAAGTCCTACATGCATGATATGCACCAATTATTAGAGATCAATGCTACTTAAATATTACAGACCCAAATTAAACTTAATATAAACTACAACAATGAATATTCAACTCAGGTCTTCATTTTCCTCAGGGTCTCTGAGTGCCATCATATGATATTACCAAGATAAACTTACACATCAACTTGGTAGACATTAAATACCTGAGTATTTGTCATAATCAAAACAAGGTATGACCCATAGGGTCAACAGTTTGTTTGGTAAACAGCAAAGGGTGAGTTTTAGAATAGGAAAGCATACGAGCAAGGAGGTGTTGGTGTACAATCATTCTGATGTATGGGATCCAGTACAGGTATAGTCTCACAGTGGTGCTATTTATTTTGTCTCATTTATTGATGACTTTTACACGAAAGTCTGGGTGTATTTTCTGAAGCACAGGAGTGAGGTATTTAGTAAGTTCAAGGAATGGAAAAGTCAAGTAGAGAAACAAACAAGGAAACAGGTGAAATTTCTGAGATCTAACAATGGACTGGAGTACAAAAACAGTAAGTTAATTGACTTCTATAAGGAAGAGGGGATCACTAGGCACTATACAGTTCCACATAGGCCACAGCAAAATGGAGTGGCTGAAAGGATAAACAGAATATTACTAGAGAAGGCAACATGTATAAGGATTCAAGCTAATCTGCCTAAGTCATTCTGGGCAGAAGTAGTGAGTATGGCATGCTACCTAGTAAAATGGTCTCTTTTTGCAGCTATTGATGCAAAGATTCCTAAGGAGGTATTGACAAGTAAGCCAATAGATTACTTTGTGTTGCTAATATTTGGTTGTCCATCGTATGTGCATGTGTAGGAACAAGAAAGATCAAAGTTGGACTCTATGTCCAAAACATGTGTATTTCTTGGTTTCCAAGAAGGAGTGAAGGGAGACCAGTTGTGGGACCCTAGGGCACGGAAGGTGGTGATTAGCAAGGATGTGGTCTTCGATAAGGAAGCCATGTTGAAGGAGAATGCTAATAAGAAGGTGGAGTCTGATTCAGCAAGAGTACCTATTCAGGTAAAGCTGGGCAGTATTCAGAATTCATGTATAGGTTATACTTAGACTATTGTTGTTGATTCTGTTACACAGGATACAGTGAGACAGGCTACAGTTCCTCAGAAAATTTCTTAGATAGGTGATAGACATGAGCCTATAGGGCTAACCACTGGCAAAGAAAGGGGAATGTTAAGCCTCCGATTAGGTATGGGTTTGAGGACTTAGTTGCATTTGCTCTTATTACTAGTAGTGGAGATCCTTCTGATTTTCAGGAAGCAGTTCAAAGTTCTAAACGAGATAGTTGGCTTGGAGCCATGGTTGAGGAGATGGAGTCTCTTCATAAGAATAACACTTGGGCGTTGGTTCAGAAGTCCAAGGATAGGAAGCTGATTGGTTGTAAGTGGGTTTTCAAAAAGAAAGAACCTACTTCAGAATCAGAAGGGATAAAATATAAGGGCAGGTTAGTAGCAAAAGGATACAAACAGGAAGAAGGTATAGCTTATAATGAAATCTTTTCTCCTGTTGTTAAGCATGCTTCTATTAGATCCTTGTTAGCATTGGTTGTCATGCATGATTTAGATCTAGAATAGATGGATGTAAAGACAGTTTTCCTTCATGGTGAGTTGGAGGGAGATATCTTTATGGAGCAACCGGAGGGGTTTGTGGAACAAGGTAAAGAACACCTGGTATGTAAGTTGAATAGGTCTCTTTATGGTTTAAAGTAATCCCCTAGGCAATGGTATAAAAGGTTTGATTCTTATATGTTGAGGATTGTGTATATTAGAAGCAGTTATAACAGTTGTGTTTACTTCAGATTATTTAACAGTGGTGTATATGTGAACCTTATGCTATATGTGGATGACATTTTGATTACCTCTAATAGTATTGATGAGTTGAATGTGTTGAAAGTCAGGTTATAGGATGAGTTTGAGACGAAGGATCTTGGTGTAGGTAAAAAGATCTTTGGCATGGAAATCAGGAGGGACAGACAATAGAAAAAGTTGTGGTTGTTATAGGGTAAGTATATTGAGAAGGTGTAGGAAAGGTTTAATATGGATAAGGCTAAATCGGTAAGTACACCTATAGCTACTCATTTTCAATTGTCTGCTAAACTATGTCCTTCTGCTGATGAGGATAAGTTGGATATGGCTAGTGTGCCTTATGCCAATGCAGTAGGGAGTCTGATGTATGCTATGGTATGTAGTAGACCAGATTTGTCATATACAGTTAGTTTGGTAAGCAAATATATGGCTAATCCAGGTAAATTGCATCGGAATGCAGTGAAGATTTTCAGATATTTACGTGGCATTCCTGATTATGATATCTTGTTTGAAAGTACTGATGATTGTAATGTTTAGGGTTATGTGGACTCCGATTATGCAAGTGATTTAGATAAGATGAGCTCTACTTCTAGTTTCATTTTTACCATGATTGATCGTTCCATTAGTTGGAAGGCTATGTTGCAACCTACTACAACTTTGTCTATACTACAGAAGCTTGACTCACTCTAAAAATGAACAGTTCGGAAGCTATCCCAAGTATAGAAGTTACGTTGTGTAATATTCAGCCCAAGGGCTAAATCATCTCCACAGGAAATGCGTTTTAATTTCAAATTTCACGTTCTCCCAATAAAAAATAAAAGGGTACTGAACTTAGTTCAAATCGGGATTTTCAAGATTGGTTGAGACTTATTTTGATCAGTTAAATAAATACACAAATTAAAGTCCTAAAACTAGCACGCACAGAATTAAATAGCAAGGATGGAAACCCTAATCTATCCAAGGAAACACTGAAACACGCACTAATTAAAGATGGTAACTTTAAACTCATAATTAAAATACGCAATGATGGAGACTCAATCAAATTCAAATACACACTAAAAATCGAACCTTTAACACGAACTTGAACCACAATCACAAATGAAACACAACCATGAACTTCAACCAAAAAAAGAACATTCCAATGATAACGGAATACAATAAAAACACGAACTTTAACAAAATTGGCCCTAACTAAACCGAGTTTCGATAAAAAAAATAATTTTTGAAAAAAAAAAAAAACCAACTAGTTTAACTCTTTAAAACAAAGAACACTTTTTTTTCTTTTTTTGTATTTTATTCTTTTATTATTTATTTATTATTATTATTATTATTATTAGAAATAAAACGGAATTTAAATTAAAAGAACGATAAATAAAGAGCAATTAATTTAAATTTTTCAAAACTAATACTAACATAAATTAAAAGTGAGATAACTAAATAAAAATTAAATTTCAGAAAGAAAGAAAAATTAAAATTACGTAAACAAATGTTCGAATCTCAAATTACACAATAGACTTTAATACTAAAAATTATCCAATTGTAATTTAAAAGGAAAAGAAAAGAAAAGAAAAGAAGAGAGAAGAGAGAGAGAAAAGAAGAGCCATGGGAGGCTATGCTGGTACTGTGCAGCAGCTCAGGGGCTGCTGCTGTGCTGTGATGGAGGGCTCGGGGAGTTGCAGCTCTGCTTTACTTGGCTCCTGCTGGTGGCTGGTTGCTGTTGGAGTTTGGAGGCTGGCCTGATGCCTCGGCTGGAGCTGCTGCAGGATGGTTGTGTTGAAGCTTCACTGCAGAGGTTGGAGCTGGAGCTTCTGTACTCGAGTTGCTGGTGCGGGGGACTGCTGTGGCTCTCGGGTTGGGGTTGTGGTTGCTGCTAGTAGTCGCGCTCGGTGGTCTGGTGTGGACAGAAGGCCGAGGAAGATGGTTGAAGGTTGCTGTGATGGCCAGGTGCTGTCAATGGCTCGGGTTGCAGAGGAGTAAGAGGGACTAAGGGAGAAGGAGAGTTTGAGGGAGAGAAACAGAAGGAAAGAGGAAGAATTAAGGAAGAAGGAGTAGGGGAAGAGAGAAGAAAAGAGGAAGGGAACGAGAAAGAAAGAATAAAAAAAAGAGAGTTTTGGGAAAGGTCACAGGGAGCAAGGGAAAGAAGAAGAAAAAAAAAAAATGGAAAAGGGGATTGAGGAGTTGCGCAGTAGGTAGGATTTTAAAGGGAAGGCTTGCTGCGCTACCCGGATCCAACTAAGAGACCCGACCCGGCCTGCATGGCTGGGTCACATCAGTTTTTATTATATATATTGCTTTTCATTTGTTTCTCTCCATGATTATGGCCAAGTTTGACCTTCTTGGAACCCATTTCGCTCAAAACTCAAAATATGAAAATTTTAGATAATCTTTTCCTCTTCCTCTAGAAATTTGAATCGTCTCGATTGGAACTTTGATAGGAAAGTTATGCATGAATTACGAATTGGTATCGGTTTTTACTCTCGAGAATTTTTCTGCGATAAAAAATTACCAAAAATTCATAAATTTTTCAATAAAACTCAAAAATGATAAATAGGGCACTTTGTTAAATACTGGACATGATTATATATTTAATTAAAATGAAAGTCATAATTATAGGCGCAGTTTTAGCCCGTAATCACACCCCTAACTAACGTTCTGTTAGTTTCGATGTGAATGAATTTCAGGGTAGTGCCCCCAACTATGAGCTCTAGTGAACATGAAATTAATGCACATGTGACACAACCATACCGTTTCACATACAAGAATATAACTGAATTTCACACAGGTTCGTTCATATTTAATACACACAACTCCGAAGCACGTCACTCATGCAAGTTTCATCGTTTATATGTCATTGAAAAACAGTATACTCACATGAAGTTAACCAGTAATACAATTCAGAGTTAATAAGGTCATATAAGTTCGAGTATAAACAGGTAAAATATCGAGGTGTGTGTGATGTGTGTGACTCAGTACACCTAAGATACCAATGGGTACCTATAGAACGGTCGCTTTGACTCAGCCTAACTAGTATACCTTTAAGAACACACAAAAGGAATGAGTTCACTTGTCATATATGAGGAGGAGTGTCGCGATCAAACATCCCACATAATTAAAGGAATGAATGCTAAGTATATGGAGTGGACTAGTCTAGAAAGGATCTAACCTATCTATGAGGTGTCGGGTCCTTCACCCTAACAACTTCTCACCTACTCGTCATATCCAACCGAGATCACCCTAGATCAACTTATTCACAAACTTGTCATGAATACATCTAAGGCATTAACCGGTTGAAGAATCTTCATATGTGGAAAACATATGTCGTGTCCTTGATTTTTTTTTTTTATGGTATTTCTGTGGAGCAGGCATTAGCATTTCATTTCATGTGCATGTTTATTTCTTATTCTTTCTTCTGATCATTCTTCATTTTCTATCTTTTCTTGATCAATTAGGATAATATTTACACTTCTTTTGTCATCTTCATACCACCAATGGGAATTAAGCTCGAATAATGGTCCATAAACTAAATCTATCTGTAGGGGTGGTTTAGCCTTCACATCTTAAGTAGGCTACAAGACCTAGGTTTTTATCTCTCCACTAGGTGTCACCTCTAGGCTAACAAATCAAAAATAGAGACTAGTGTTCAAAGAATCATCCATAGAAAAGAAAATTGAGTTCCATGAACTCTGATTTGATGTTAACGCTCAAAAAGACGATAAATAGCTCAAGGATATCTCACAAGGTGTCATAGTGGGGGTGTTCTCTCAGTGCTCATAAGAAATCCTAAGTGCAATGAATCACGTGAATATGTTTATTCAATCTCATGAGATACCGTGTAAATACAAGTAATTATATAACCAGATTAACACAAGTGTACTACCAATCAATTCTTCATGGAGTCGTGAAATCATATAAAGAGAAACTACGCATGATTGACTCAAGTGTATCATTCTTAAGTTATACGCAAGTATGTAAAGGGTATACGTCAGTGTTAAGCATGGCATAATGCAATGTGATTCTTTAGTGCTCTTTTTTTCTTTCTCTCTTCTTTTTGATTTTTTTTTTGTTTTTTGTTTTTGGCTAATATAAAACCTAGTACGTATATGTGCACAATGTCACATGTGAATGCTCACCTTCTAACTAAAGTGGAACATTGTCTTCAATGTGAAAGCATGGGGGAAACAGAAAATTTGTACATGGGAAAAATAGGGCATACCTGAGTGGCGGGGTAATGGAAAAGAAAAACTGAACTACGAGAAAATGGACTTGAAAACTAACTAAAAATAAAATAAGATAAAATAAAAGTAAAAGAAGGAAAAGAAAAATATCACAATTTTCTGGCGGAGGCTTAGGAGGAATTTCTTTTGGTGGGTGCAGGTTTATAAATTGCACTAGCGGGTCTCCAAATTTGAGCCGCCACAGTGGATTAGTCTTCATACCTGCACGAAATCAGTCTCAAATGAATTAATACGCATCAAAATACCAAACAATACGTGTGCAGCTCGACCCTCTTGTGTTAACAAGAAAGGGTCTTTATTCAACATTGTTTCCAGGAAATTTGCTTCTTACGAACTAGTGTTTGAGAGAAAGTTATTGGAATAATTACCTTTAGTTCTTTAGAAGCATTAACATTAAAGGTTTTACCTAGTTCCTTGAAAATTAGACATTCACCATTCTGGTCACCCTCTTTATCGGGTGTGCATATCATCTCAACACTATAAGGGTCTGCTTCCATATTGGGCTCCTTGACATCTAATTCGGTCGGGAGTGACAGTTCCACTGTTTCCAAGTTGTGAGAATAAGGTACCACATGTTGGTACTCCTTATTGGTATTAGTCTCCTCATTAACTAACTGCTCCACTTCTGGGCCCGTTTCCTCTTATTTTTCTTTTACCTCTTCTGTTTCAGCCGTAACTTCAGGTGTTGGGACAACTGGTTGTCTGTCAATGAGCATTTCAGGTTGGGGAACTTCTTTCTCGCTTCTCGAAGTAGTGGCAGTCTCTGCTGGCTCAAGAAAAACATCGTGGATTTATTGTTGTGGCTACTGGTACTCTTAAGGACTAGGCTGAGGTTCCATGAGCAATTCCTATTTTTCTAAGATGTCCAGCTACGTGCTTATCGCATTAATGGTATCCCGCAATTCATTATGATGATCGACTTGAGTTTGCATGAACTGCTGGAACAGGTTCGCCATCTGTGTCATGCTATCCTCAAGAAATTCTGACGGTGTACAGCTCTAAGGGATCTGTTGTGGCTGGTATTGAGGTGGAGGATTATCTGGATAAGACATTGGTTCATATGCCTCTCTACCACTAATTGTGCTAATAGGGTGTACAGTCATGAGTGTCTGATCATATCGTGTATTCCACTGTGGGACATATTCAGCTAAGTAATCAAAGAATGATAGTACCTGATCTGGATCCTTACTGAAGAGTTCTCCATTGCACATGGTCTGGACAAAGTGCTTGCAATCAAGGGTAAAGGCAGTATAAAAGCAATCAGCTAACCTCCATGAGTCAAACCCCATGATATGGACAAGTACTTAGCAGATCCTTAAATTGCTCCCAGCAAGTCCGAAATGTCTCATCACCCTGCTGCACAAAATGAATAATTTGTTCCTACAAAAATTGAGTTTTCTGTAAGGGACAAAACATATGCGAAAATTCACGCCATATTAGTCCAATTAGTGATAGAGTGAGGTCTCAAGGACTGAAACCACATCTCACTACAAAAAAATAGGTTTTTAGTGATGAAAGTATTAGTCACGAATTTGAATTCATCACTAAATGTTGGTAATAGTGATGGTTCTTAAGAACCGTCACTAAAATTATAAGCATTAGTGACGGTTTCAGAAACCGTCACTAATAGTGTACTATTAATGACGAATTTGATTCGTCACTAATACTTTCTTCACTAAAAAGAGCGCGGTAAACAATTTTCGCGCGAAAATTTATCCGGGAAAATATTAGCGACGATTCTATCGTATTAGTGACGATTTTAAAATCGTCACTACTATTGTTTATATTTAAAAAATATTAAAAAAGAAAAGGTTTAGAGTATTAGTGACGATTAGGGAGTGACGATTTTAAAATCGTCACTACTATTGTTTATATTTAAAAAATATTAAAAAAGAAAAGGTTTAGAGTATTAGTGACGATTATCCCTAATCGTCACTAATAATATGGTATTAGTGACGGTTTTAAACCGTCACTACTAGTGTTTGTACTAAAAAATATTTAAAAAATAAATGGTTGAGGGTATTAGTGATGGTTTGGGATAATCGTCACTAATATTATTTATTAGTGACGGTTTTAGAACTGTCACTACTAGTTTTTTATTTAAAAAATGTTAAAAAAGAAATCGTATGGGAATTAGTCACGGTATGGAACCACTGTCACTAATAATGTCGTATTTGTGACGGTTGGCAACCGTCACTAATAGTGTTTTTATTTAAAAAATATTAAAAAAGAAATCGTTAAGGGTATTACTGACGGTTTGAACAACCGTCACTAATACCCCAGACCTAGTCAGCCCAATGAGCCTACTGCCCAAGTGCCCACACGGCCCATACACCCTGCTCAGCCCTCCCACTCCCAAGCGAACCCTAAATCCCTAATCCCTAATGCCCTAATCCCTATTTGATTCTTCATTTGTAGTGTCTGTTTAGAGAGCCAGCACGAGAGGAGAGAGTGATAGACCCTTCAGTTCTGGCCTTCTTCTTCGACCCTTCAAAGCCCTCTGGCCTTCTTCTAACCTTCGTGAGTTCATCGTCAACCCTTCGAACCAGCAGGAGCTTCGTGAGTTAGTCTTCCACATTGCGAACCAGTAGGAGCCCTTCGCGAGTTTGTCAGAAGCTTCGTGAGTTTGTCGTGGAGATTTCGAACCAGAAGGAGCTCGTCGCAAGCTCGTCTTTGAGCCTTTGTGAGTTCATCTGCGTGGAAGTTCAAATTTGTAAGTATTCTTCTTCTTCTTCTTCTACAGATCTTAACTCATTTTGCAAATGTCATTAGAAACTGAAGTACCTTCTCTCGTTTGTGTGTAAAAGATTAAGAAAACTTTGAACAAATATTCAAATTTTGTATTAAAATGAAAGAATATGTACAATCTCTATTATTATTTATTTTTTATAATAAAGAATGATTATTTTTCTTATTAGAGGGCTTAAAAAGTGTGTTCTCAAATGATTATTCCTCCTATTTGATCTCCTAACAAGTTTTGTTGGTTCAAGAGTTTGTTCTCAAAATGATTGATGGTTAATTATCACCAGTGCTAGATGTTTGAACAATAAGCAGATTGCAAAAGAACTATAGGATACTGTTTTTACTTCATCTATTAATCTTTGTAGATTGTAGGTAGCTTTAATTTTGGGAGACTTGTCCAAAAATTTGTAGGCAAAGTAAAGTTCCCTCCTTTGGTTGATGTGTCTTTAGGAGCCAATGAGAGATTTTATAGGGCATGCTAGAGTATTGTTATGTCAAACCCTAGGAGCTCTCATATTTTGACATATGTCCATATACAATACTTGAGCTTATGGATGAATAAATTGTATTTTACTAGTGAAGCCCAGAGCCCATTTTCTTAATGAAGATCACGTGCAAAGGTTACACAGAGCCACAAAGCATTATATAAATATGTTGATTTTTTTTCCTTTCAGTTTTGCATATTGAACTTATAAATTTGGCACACATTTTTTTGGAAAGATTTTTGAACTTTCAATTTGCCTATACTATAAATTTGGCTGAGCGAACTAATAGTCATCCCTTAAATCTGATAATACTTTCAATTCGCCTATACTATTTATGATGCTTCTGTCCTTCTACTTGACAATTATTTAAAATCTTTTGTTGTTCTAACAGTGATCTGGGCGTATCTGGTATCAGAGCCAGTTTTATTCATTGCTCTTTCAAAGGTTTGTAATTGAGATTAAATGATATTGACCATTAGGAATAATTTGTTATTACAAATGAACTTAATTTGGAATTACAGTTTGTTCAAATATGCACTTGCCTTCGGTTAAAGAACTAATTCACTTAAAAGTTTAAACTCATTAGGCATGCGTTTCGAATGATTATGTGTTCTCAAGGTTGCTAAAGGGTTGTTAGTTAAGCCTGGCTCGGCCAGTTATTCTGACATAATAGTACATCCCTCCAGCGGACTATTAGTCATCCCTTAAATCTGAAAATACTTTCAATTTGCCCATACTATTTATGATGCTTCTATCCTTTTACTTGACAATGGTTTAAAATCTTTCCTTGTTCTAGGAGTGATCTGGGCGTATCTGGTATCAAAGCCAGTTTTATTCATTGCTCTTTGAAAGGTTTGTAATTGAGATTACATTATACTGACCATTACGCATAATTTGTAATTACAAATGAACTTAATTTGGAATTACAGTTTGTTCAGATATGCACTTGCCCTCGGTTAAAGAACTAATTCACTTAAAAGTTTAAACTCATTAGGCATGTGTTTCGATTGATTATGTGTTCTCAAGGTTGCTAAAGGGTTGTCAGTCAAGCCTGGCTCGGCCAGTTATTCTGACGTAATTGCACGTCCCTCCGGCGGACTATTAGTCATCCCTTAAATCTGAGAATACTTTCAATTTGTCTATTCTATTTATGATGTTTCTGTCCTTTTACTTGACAATTGTTTAAAATCTTTCCTTGTTCTAACACTGATCTGGGCGTATCTGGTATCAGAGCCAGTTTTATTCATTACTCTTTCAAAGGTTTGTAATTGAGATTACATTATACTGACCATTACGCATAATTTGTAATTACAAATGAACTTAATTTGGAATTACAGTTTGTTCAGATATGCACTTGCCTTCAGTTAAAGAACTAATTCAATTAAAAGTTTAAACTTATTAGGCATGTGTTTCAATTGATTATGTGTTCTCAAGGTTGCTAAAGGGTTGTCAGTCAAGCCTGACTCGGCCAGTTATTCTGACATAATAGTACGTCCCTCCAGCGGACTATTAGTCATCCTTTAAATCTGAAAATACTTTCAATTTGCCCATACTATTTATGATGCTTCTGTCCTTTTACTTGACAATTGTTTAAAATCTTTCCTTGTTCTAACACTGATCTGGGCGTATCTGGTATCAGAGCCAGTTTTATTCATTGCTCTTTGAAAGGTTTGTAATTGAGATTACATTATACTGACCATTACGCATAATTTGTAATTACAAATGAACTTAATTTGGAATTACAGTTTGTTCAGATATGCACTTGCCTTCGGTTAAAGAACTAATTCACTTAAAAGTTTAAACTCATTAGGCATGCGTTTCGATTGATTATGTGTTCTCAAGGTTGCTAAAGGGTTGTCAGTCAAGCCTGGCTCGGCCAGTTATTCTGACGTAATTGCACGTCCCTCCGGCGGACTATTAGTCATCCCTTAAATCTGAAAATACTTTCAATTTGCCTATGCTATTTATGATGCTTCTGTCCTTTTACTTGACAATTGTTTAAAATCTTTCCTTGTTCTAACAGTGATCTGGGCGTATCTGGTATCAGAGCCAGTTTTATTCATTACTCTTTCAAAGGTTTGTAATTGAGATTACATTATACTGACCATTACGCATAATTTGTAATTACAAATGAACTTAATTTGGAATTACAGTTTGTTCAGATATGCACTTGCCTTCGGTTAAAGAACTAATTCACTTAAATGTTTAAACTCATTAGGCATGCGGTTCAATTGATTATGTGTTCTCAAGGTTGCTAAAGGGTTTTTAGTCAAGCCTGGCTCAGCCAGTTATTCTGACATAATAGCACGTCTCTCCAGCGGACTATTAGTAATCCCTTAAATCTGAGAATTCTTTCAATTTGCCTGTACTATTTATGATGCTTTTGTCCTTTTACTTGACAATTATTTAAAATATTTCCTTATTTTAAGAGTGATCTGGGCGTATCTGGTATCAGAGCCAGTTTTATTCATTACTCTTTGAAAGATTTTATTCCCTGCAATTAGTTATAAAAAAAGCTGAAAAATATAAGAGAAAAGTGAGAGAGAAGGCCTGCGCGTGAAAGTTCTATATACCACTTTGCTTTATGTGTGTGTGTGTGTGTGTGTGTGAGAGAGAGAGAGAGAGAGAGAGAGAGAGAGAGAGAGAGAGAGAGAGATGCAATTTGGGTGGTAACATATACGATATGGGTATTTATTTGAGTATTTTATTGAAAGTACTTGTGGGTGGGAATATATGTCTATGAAAATATAATTATTTAATTAATATCGTTTTGTTTATGTTTTTGTTAATACTTTAATACCGTTTGTGTAATGATTATTATAATATGATAAATATTTTTATCTTGTTTGGTGTAACGCATTTTTATGCACCTAAGTGATTCATGGTTGGAGGTAGTCTTGTTAGCGCATGATTAATATCTTTTCAGTATCACTCTCATAGTCCCATCAATCGTGATTGTTACCTATTGAAGCATTTATCTTCAACAGCCACATCTTTACACCTTAATGCCATAAGGCTTATGCCTTGCCTACTTATCATGAGCTCCTTATGCAAAATTAATTATTGTCATTTCATGTGTGCATCGAAGCTTAGACCCATTCAATAATGGTTACTATACATTCATGCCTCATCGTACATGTGGGACAAATCAATTATTAAAATTCAATTGAGTATTAGTCATATTATGTAGACTAATAATCAATTGAACATGTTGATTATTTGTTTCATTTACGATTAGTCATGTTTGTATTTCAACCATTATTGAATTGTCCAATGTGGACAGTTTAGGAAGTTGTATTGACATTCTTGTCATCGTTCACCCTTTTGTCATTGTCATTATATATTTCGATCGCGTCTCTACTTGTGTTCTCTGGGTGCATAGTGGGGTGTGGTGACAATTTGTTAGTGATGGAAAACTAGCAGATGATATGCACTTCCCCCATCTCATGTACTTGGAGAGCCATGGGGAGATGCTGCTGAAATTTATAATGACTACAACAAAGGAATTTGAGCGATTGATTGCAATGTAATTGCAACATTCCTGAATGGGATAGGATCCGTACCCTTTAGACGGAAGGTCGTTGATTATAGGATTCACAATGCATGCGTCATAAACATTCTGACAATGTAATCAACACCATTTACTTGAACATGTTATAGAGAATTAATGAACATGGATAAGAGTTTGATGAACGCTCGGGGTAGGTTTTTGCCAGAATACGTGAAAGGGGTAAATGATTTCATAGATTTCACGCGTCCTCGTGCTGACGGTGCTAGTAGAATAATGTATCCTTGCAAGAAATGTCAAAACATAACATTCAAACACATTGATCTGGTCCATTCACATTTATTAGATTTTGGAATTGAGAAAAGGTACACAAGATGGGTGTTTCACAGTGAAGCTTACGCAGTTCAGAGTGATGATGATGACGATGAAGATGAGGGGGCAAATATAGTAGGTGGTGATACACGTTCGGAAAGGTTAATCGAAATGTTAGGTGACTTACAAAGGGGGATTGCAGTGGACACAAAAGACGTCAGTGTGTCACATACTGGTGATGAATCTACTTCAGTAGGTACCATACCTTGCGATCATAGAACGTTAAATCAATTTGGTAAACCATTTTCTAATCTCGTGAGGGATGCACGGGTGCCCCTATATCCAAACTGTAGAAAGTTCTCAAAATTAGAGTTCTTGATAAAGTTGCTTCATGCAAAGACAATGCATGGGTTATCTTAGAGCGCATTTAACATGCATTTAAGCCTCATTAAGGCAGCACTGCCTGATGGTGAAATACTTCCAAAGTCCTTTTATGAGGCGAAGACATACATGCATGAATTGGGTCTCGATTACACTATAATACATGCGTGTAGGTATGATTGTGCACTCTTTTATGATGAACATGAAAACGCGAATGAGTGTCCAAAATGTGGTGAACCGAGGTATACAACTAATCAGAAGAAGGGTAAAAAGATCCCCCAAAAAGTTTTGCGATATAGTCCATTAATCCCACGGCTGCAACGATTGTATATATGCAAAAAGACTGCTACAGATATGAGATGGCATAAAGAGAAACGTCTTCAAGACAGAAACACCCTTAGCCATCCAGCGGATTCCAAAGCTTGGGACAAGTTTGATAAAATGCATCCGTGGTTTGCTAGTGATCCTCGCAACATCAGACTTGGCCTTGCTTCATATGGGTTCAATCCTTTCAGTAACATGAACAACCCGTACAGCATGTGGCTAGTTATGATGATGTCATACAATATGCCGCCATGGTGATGCATAAAAGAACCCTTTATTTATATGTCTCTTTTTATTCCTGGACTGAGGGCACCTGGTAATGATATTGATGTTTACTTGAGGCCATTACTTGATGAGTTGAAAGAACTATGGGAAAAAGGAGTGGAGACATTTGATGTGCAAACCGGGACAACATTTCGGATGCATGTTGTACTTTTGTGGACAATTAATGATTTCCCCACCTACGGCAATCTGTCAGGTTGGAGCACAAAAGGTTACTTAGCATGCCCAGTGTGTAATAAGGATGCTGGGTCCTTATCCTTAAAGCATGGACGCAAGTTATGTTTTATGTGTCATCGTCGGTTTTTACGGCCTGGACATCCTTGGAGGACTCGTGGTGTCAAAAGCTTTAATGGAAAGCCTAAATGGAGGTTGCAACCAAACCAACTAAGTAGGGAAGAGATATTAAACCAGTTCACATTGATCAGAGATATGAAATTTGGGAAATCACCTAGCAGTAGAAAAAGGAAACGTGCTGAGTGGGAGTTAAATTGGACAAAGAGAAACATCTTCTTCGAGTTGTCATACTAGAAAGATCTTCCACTACGCCACAACCTGGATGTCATGCACATCGAGAAGAACATTTGTGAGAATGTCATTTGTTCATTGTTGGATATAAATGGGAAGACAAAAGACAACACAAATGCTCGTCGGGATATGGAAGATATGGGAATACAGCCTAAGTTGCATCTGATTTGTGATGGGGACAAACTTCTTATACCATCTGTCTGTTACACATTTTCGAAAGATGAGAAGAATAATTTCTTCGAATGGTTGAAATCAGTGAAGTTCCCTAATGGATATGCATTGAACATATCTCGATGCATAAGCATGAGTGAAGGGAAGATGTTAGGAATGAAAAGTCATAACTGTCACATCCTTTTGCAACGAGTTCTACCCATTTTCCTTCGTGGACACTTGACCGAAGATGTTCGCTCGGTGCTAATTGTAATGGGGATCTTCTTTCGATAGTTGTGCTCCAAGAAATTGAGTGTAAACGTACTTGAATGGTTAGCGGAGGACATTGTGATCATACTATGCAAACTGGAGAAAATATTTATTCCAGCATTCTTCAATGTGATGGTCCACCTAGCCGTCCATTTACCAATGGAGGCCATAATTGGAGGACCGTTCCAATATCGTTGGATGTATCCTATTGAGAGGTACATTATAAAGTCCTACAACGTTCTCATGATTTCCTTTTTTTTTTTTTTTTCTGTGTACAACTCACTAATGTTGTGTAAACTGCACAGGTTTTTATCCACTTTGAAGGGGTATGTGCGCAATAAGGCACGACCGGAATGTTCAATCATTGAGGCATACATTGACAGTGAATGTCTTGTATTTTACTCAATGTATCTACATGATATTGAAACAAGGTTCACTCGTGAGGAGCGAAATGCATATGTTCATGCTATTAATGCCGAAGATAAAGAACCGAGGAGCTCTATATTTCGAGGAAATGTTCGGTCGTTCGGTGCACGGGTTTACGATTTCATTGATATGGACGACCTACGAAAGGCACATTTTTACGTCCTCAATAATTGTGATGAAATTATTCCATATATCGAGTACGTGGTTCAAAACTCCTAACTTCGAATTGTATTTACATATGCATATATACTTAGTTGACATTAACATGTACTATTGTTGCATATAGCGAACATAAAGCTGAGCTTTTCGCTCAAAATGAAAGGAATGGTGACGAAAGACATAAGAAGGAATTTGTCAATTGGTTTGGGTGTCGTGCAAGTAACAACTATTGCCTGAGTTCGCTACAATGTACATTTTCAATATTGATGATTTACTCATCTAAAGTCCTTTGTAATTAATAGATGAAAGTCATGTATTATAATAAAGAAGCAACAGTAAGTAAAGATTTATATGAGTTGGCATGTGGCCCCGATCAACGAGTTAACCGCTACAGCGGTTGCATTATCAACGGCTTACGCTTTCATACCAAGTCCCTCGAACTGCATAGAAGAATCCAAAATTATGGCGTTGCGGTGCTAGGCACAAAAGGAGATGAGGAAATTGACTACTTTGGTGTGTTGGATGACATTATAGAGCTTCACTATGGAGCTAACAAACTTGTCCACATCTTCAAGTATACCTGGTGAGATATTAGCAATAAAAAGAGTGGGATAAATACGGATGCCTACTTTACTAGTGTCAATTTCATTAAAACATGGTATCAAAACGACCCTTTTGTGCTTGCGACATAGGCAAAACAAGTGTTATACCTTAAGGACACAAAATTAAAGGGTGAATGGCATGTGGCCCAAAAAATTCCTCCTCGAAGTTTGTATGATATTACAGAAGTCGCAGATGGGGAGAAGAGTGTCAACGACGATGCTTTCCAATAAGATCAGCCATCTGATCCCATAGCAACGCAATATGCTATCAATGTTGTCGAGGAAGGAGTCGATCCTATACCATTAAATAGGGTTGGTGCCACGGCAGAACCCGTAGGAACTGCTAACATTAGAATTGAACTCTCTATACATGTTGACCTCATTGATAGCGATGAAATTGATGGGGAAGATGAAACTATGGTTGAGTACTGCAGTGAAGAGAAAGACACTCTAGAAAGTGAGGACGATATTGATATTAAGGACGAATAGGGGGTAAGCGTGTTATGTTGTCACCATGTATTTGACATGTGAGAACAAGTAAAAATATATTTACTATGCATCCATCTAATATCCAATCTTCTTATATTTACTCGTGAACTATTTTGCATACATAGCCCTAGGAGGTCACTGCCCCTTACGTCAGTCTATGCTATCCACGACATCATCCCGCGAGGATGATGGGTCATCATCGAGACCGACTGAGCACGTCGGGGCTGATGTAGCACCATCTAAGCCCTCGGCACCCCAGCCCGACATCGATACATTAGTTAGGGATGAAGCCCAGGGTGAGTTGCCATCCATAATCAGCAGCATTGGTAAGGTTATGCATATTTGATTTAGAATAATATATTTACTATCATTTCACGTGTATGATTATGTTATTGTTCTTTAACTCTTCTTTTAGCATCGACCTCTATGATGCATACGAGTGCAGGCCGCGATGCAGGGAAGAACGTTGCACTAAAGAAGCACCTGGAGAGGACTGGGCGGCGGATCCGTATCGACATTCCTCCAGGCTTTACGGCCCCGCTTGACGATTGGTGCACAGCCTGGTCCTGGGAGCTTGGGATTATATATTGCCAATATGCTCCAGTCACTTGCTTCACCTAACCAAAGGTGAAAGAGGCACAGCGCTTGGTTCTATATGACCGCATCTTGGTAAGTAACCCTAAAACATTTCTTTCACTTTTAATATATTACACTAAAGATTATCTAACATTAAAAAATATATTTCATATGTAGGAAGAGTTTGATATGGACATTTTCACCGCAAATCATGTGAAAAAGGCGGTGAACACGCAGCTGTGCTCTCGGTTTAAGACCTATCGCAGCAAAATGCGCAATCATTTCAGGGAGATAGGAGATCATGCAGAAGCGCACCCATAC
The DNA here is from genome assembly GCF_029873635.1 of Malania oleifera. Lineage (NCBI taxonomy): Eukaryota > Viridiplantae > Streptophyta > Magnoliopsida > Santalales > Ximeniaceae > Malania > Malania oleifera. The sequence continues at coordinate 24,671,773 of NC_080425.1, forward strand.
GATAAGATCTCCCTATAGGATTGGCGGGTGGTGTGTTGCCATTTTCGCGACCCTAACTATCAAGTGATGTGTTTCTATTATTTACACTAACTACTTTTTCATATTTATGTGAATAATAAGAAGTGATTACATCTATTTTGTAGGCTATCTGTGAGAAAAATGCTGCGAATCGCAGTAAACTAGATACGACGCATTGTGGTGGCTCGAAATTATTCGTCAATCATCGAAAGGTAATTGCTACGAAACTATTTGACCATCACTTGACAAGTGCTATTTATATTGACACCGCTGAATTCATATTAATGAACTTTTATATGATAATGTAGCGTGATCCCGTCACTGGCGACCTGGAGTCGAGGCTGGATCTGTATCGGAGAACATATCAAAGGACATCGGGGGAGTGGTGCCAGGGTGTGCAGATGAAACATGTAAGTCAAGCAAATTATTTAGTTCATTATGTTATTCAAAACATCAGTTGTATTCTTATTTCTTCATTTTCATCATTTTAATGACTGAAAATAAGCAAGGATGCTTGAGCTGCGAGAAGCACGTGTTGCAGAGGGCAGTCATCCGATGACGAATGATGAGATCTGCACTCAAGTGCTTGGGCAATGATCAGGTGGTTGGTTGAACGGTCTTGGGAGTGGATATGTCGCCTCAACATCATCATCTTCTTTCAGTGCGGCGTCTCGTGCTGATATTGACCGAGAGCGTCAAGCCACCGAGGCTTGAGAGGAGGCGATGGTTATCCGGGTGCAAATGTTGGAAGCAGAGAACTAGCAATTGAAAGAAAAGATCACAGAGATACAAGCCATGAAGGATTGGAAAGTGCAGATGGAACAAATGATGCACCAATCCCGTCCAGATGATGCAGGTGACTCCTCTCATTAGAAGGTATGTAAAAGCTAGTGACAATTAATTGAAATAGAAAATGCATGAGGATTTCAATTAGAATAAATACTTTATCCTTTTTTTTTTTACTTGCAAAATACATCAATAGATATTTAATAATTATTGGTATAATGTTATGGTTGTTCCAAATTCTTTATTAGTGCTTGAAATAATATGCTCTTTATTTTGAACAGCCTAAGTGTGTTTTGTCGATTATGGAGTTTGGATAAGAAAAGTGTCATTATATAATTGCTCTCTATTTCCCAAGGTTTGGCTTCTTGTCCTACATCAACTCTCCCCTAGTTAGAAAAAATGTGGCCTCGAATTTTTAAGTGTTGGAGGATCAGACTTAAGAAACACACTTGAATTCTTCAAAAGCCAGCGGTTGAATGATACAGGAAATCACGATCCTTTGGCAGCATCATATCATAGACTTCAATTGAGAGTTGGCAACAATGAACTCATTGGGGATGACAACTCTACAATGGGAATGTTTGAAACCGTGGATGTTTTCAAACTCATTCATTTCCTTGCTTGTAGTGTCTTCAAGTTGAGTATCTCTACGAGGATTTTGTCATGTTTAGTTGGTAGTGCAGGCTTTAAGGTGATCTTCTTTATAGCTAAAGACATGTGTTCTCATGTCCTTGAATCACACCCAAATCATCCAACCAAGGAGAACGAAGGAGTACATGGTCTATCTTTATAGGTATGATATCACACCAAACATTATCAAAGTAGGCACCCATTTGAATAGGAACTAAACATCTTTCATAAATATTTAAGGTTGTGTCATCAATCCAAGACATCTCATAAGGCTCTAGATGAGGTTATGGATGAAGTTGCATACGAACGACTCCATTTAGAGAAACCATATTCATAGGGCATTGTCCATCAATGATGATTTTGCAAACAATTCCTCCAAACTTGATCAAGATGTGGAAAAGCTTGAAATTGTGCCCAAGGTATGATAAATGATTTATCATTTCTTTGTCCAATTATTTGTCCCCATGTTTGCAAGATTTATACTCGTATACACTGCAACCATATATCACCAAAAGTTCTTCACAAACTTGCCCACAATTTCTCAAAATAATCCTTCAAAAACAATAGACTTGACTCCCAATTTTTAAGAAATATCTTCAATTCACATTAATCCAGAGTGTCTTGCTAAAATGAAACAAATTCACTTACAAAACTCTCAAATTGCAGCAATTGAATCTGATTTTTTATGCTGGCAATGACAATTTCTAGGGTTTTGTGCCCATTATCATGCTTGTTTGCAATATAAATGTGTCCACGATCAAAATATCAACCTGCAGCTCAAAATATCTCCGTATAGTGTTTTAGACAGCAACGACAACACAGCCCTACCAATCATCCACGAGGTCCATCAGGTTGTAAGGTTTTGCCTCGTATGATCATCAGATATGCATCTACAAAGGGAAATGCTTGCTGCTCATCATGAGCCAATGATGATCATTAGTTGACATGGTGAACAGAGATAGGTAGGTCCCATATGAGCACAACCTATACCGTACACGCTATGAGTTTCTTGGTTGCAAGACAAGTGTGTATGGTCAATCAAATGTCTTGAGGCAGAGATAGGCAGCTCTGTTTTCCACATCGATAAGTGGATAACAGTTTTGGGTAAAATCAGTGTATATAGCTTCTAGTGTGATGACCCAAAAATATATACATGATTAAAGCACAATAATAATAAAATAATAAAAATGGTCATTGAGTTAATATCAATACAGAAGTGTTTTTCAGTAAGATCCTTAATTCCATGTTTGATGCCTAAGAAAGACCTTATCTAAGCGAGTGCTCAGAGACCATTGTAGCTCAGTCGCTCCCTGGAGGTCGGCCTGGTCAAAATGAAATTTCATAAGATAAACAGGATAGACACTGTTTGTACACGTAAATAAATACATAAAATAATGTTTTAACTGACATAATTTGTAAAAATATATGATAAAATAATAATAATATAGGTATCCTATGCGGGGCACACAAGACTGTGTGGGGCCCACAAGACTGTGTGGGGCCCACATGAGTCCCGAAGCCGTGTGGAGGTTTACATGAGTCTCGAAACTGTGTAGGGCTAATAAAATCGTATGAGGATTATTGGAGTTACGTAGGATCCGTTTGGGTCTCGAAGTGGTGTAGAGCCCACATGAGTTTTCAAAATTCAAATTTAATTCTTATTTAAAAATAAGAATAAAATAAATAAATACTAAAAATGGTTCAAAATTAATAACAATGATAATAATAATGATAATAATGATTAAGAAAAATAATAAAATAATAAAATAATTAATTAACTAATTGATTAATTAATTAGGTAAATGATTAATTAAAAATTTATTTAATGGAAATGGTGGCAAGCACTCCCACATGGCCTCCATCCCCATCTCATACTCAACCCATACCTTACCCATCCCTTGCCCATTCTTTAATTTTTAAAAATTATAATTTCACCCATCTCCCCACACTTTTATAAATTTCATTTCTTCCCCAAAATTTTCCTATAAATAGGGAGCTCTCAACCTTCATTTTTCACAACAATTTTTCCAAGGAAGAGAAGAATTAGTAAGTGAAAGAAATTGTGGTGGAGAGAGAATTTTTGAGTAAGTTCTCAATCACCCACTCTTTCCGATCTCATTTCTTAGAGATAGTTACAGTGTTCATAAAGAAAAAGGTAAGTAAATTTTGATTATGTTAGTTTTTTTTTTTTTTTTTAAATTTATACCCGAGTTTATTTTATAAGTAAATTTCAATTATGTTAATTAGTTCCACAAAATTTTCATGGGTTTATTTTTACGCATATTTAATTATACCAATTCTATCTTTAATATACTTGCATCTATTTTTGGGTTAAGAAATGTTCTAATCCCCTCGGGTAAATTTTCAGCATTTCTTTCTATTCAAAAATAAAATTTTATATATTTTTAACACAAAAATTGTGTGGCATGAGTTTATTTTTACGTTGCATTTTTTATGAAAATATGAGTAAAGATGAGATTTTTACGATATTATTTTAAATTGCATAAATTATAATAAAATAATTTTAAAACCCCTTATGGCAACGAAAGTTCAAAGTTACAGATGTTCGGTACCACAACTTAAAGTTTATACGGATCAGAGTGCACCCACACTGTTTACAGAGTGGTTATTTATGTTTGTGGATTTCTCCTAAGTGCACACCTAGTTCCGGATCAGGACTTAATAAGGAAAATCTCACTTAAAGTTTACGTACGTTGATTTAGTTTGGTCGGCCAGCCAGCTAAGTCCAGTTTTCGGACCGCACAACCCAGTCATGGGGGTAAACATGACTTACGGTAAAAAGGCCTAAGGGTGGTTTTTATAATATATGTTTATACATATTTAATTACGTGTACAAAGTTACTAATGATTTGAAGGAAAAGTGTAAGTTTACGTGAAAAGGATTATTCTAGTGCTTAAATGACAATCTAAGGAAAACGTATAAGGAAAAGTATATGTATGTTTATCATTAAATATTTTTACAGTTTTAAAGTTAAAAATTTAATTTAGCAGTTATAGTATAGGATTATAAAAATATACTGTTGAAATCGATGACAAAAGTTTTATGCAGAAATTTTTTAATTTATATTTATTCTAAAAGCAGTCTTGAAGTTATAGTATTAAATATTGTTTTACGAAATTCTTTAAAAACTCATTTTGGCCACACACTAATAATAATCTTATTTACTTACTGAGCGTCGTCTCACCCTAATCATATTTTATTTCAGATAACTCTGAAGAACATGTCGGAAATCAGGCTTATCAAGCATGCGAGTGAGGATTAGAAAAATAAAGATTGATTAGAAATATTAGTATGGTTTCAGATATTTATGTTTGTGTAATTTTTCTTCTTTTGAAATAAATGATTGTAATATGGATAATTAGCGCTTTGGTTTAATAATAATTGAGTTTATTTGCTTCCACTATAAATCAATAGTAAAAAGTTAATATCCCAGGCCCCTCGGGGTTGGGGAGTTACATCTAGCATGAGGTGCAAACATACTTAACCATGAGTCATTTCGCTTCAAACTAGCTGCACTAATTACATCCCTATTTCCATGATTCAACATTACAAAAGAAAACATTTCGAAGAACCAATACCTGATAAACTCACAAAAAATTTATGAAAAAAAAATTTGAATTGAAAAAGTGAGTATTCATGGGAAAGCAATCTAAATGAACCCTATAAGAGGAAATCCAACACCAAATAAAAGAGCATAATAATAATAATGATAATAATAATAATAATAATAATAATAATAATAATAATAATAATAATAATAATACTTGTAGCAGTAGTAGGAATAATAATAAAAATACATAACCCAACATAACAACACCATTTCCCATGAGATTACGAGCATTTTACTGAACTTTTTTTTTTTTATCGGTTCTTTCCACAATCTTAGGTAGGTTCAATAGAATGTGGAGACCTGGGTCTGAACATTTTTCCAGCATTACCATATCTATTCTTGTCAATGCATATAACAACAACCATATAAAGAAAAGAAAGAATGAGTTGGCTTCTTGCTCTTGTCCTCCTCCAAAGCTCCCACTTTAAAAAAATAAAAGCAAATTAAGTAAAACTAGTCACACTACTGCAAGTCCCTATGCATATTATTCATTCTCTTTGTTGCTCTTCTATTAAGGTCATTCTATCACCCTTCATGCATACCTGCATATGCTTATGCTCCCTTCCATCTCGGATCTCCTAGCTCCATCCCTTTGGGGTTTGGGCAATTCCTACTCGTATTGGGGATTTGCAATTTGGATCTCCAATCAGATTTTTATTGATTAGAATAAAATCAGTTGCATAATAGTGTTGAATTTTATCAAAATTTATAAAAATGCTTGCCTAGCCACTTCCTCTTTGGTAGAGCCTCCTTCAATTTGATGGGTGAAATCAGTTCTCTGATCTTATTTATTTTTCCTCACCTCCTCGCCCTATGGTGACCACCCTAATGTGACTTCTTAGAATAGGTGCAAAAAATGACACTAACATCGAGGTTTTATCTAATTTACATGAAATATAAAGAGTTCTAGAAAATTTTAAATATGAGTTCCTTACCTTATCACCAAAGAGTCCTTTCAATACAAAGAGATCATCTTAAATCATGCAGTGGGTAGTTTTTTTCTATGAGGAATGTTTGGAAAATTTAAAAACTACCCAAATCTCGAGCTTGGTGCATTTCATCCTCCATGAGCTAATTTCCACTAGGAATTTTCATATCTTTACATTCAATTAGGCATTGGGCATCAAGTTGATTTTTATGTAATTCTTTAATACCCTACTAGGGTTAGGTGAGCTTAGAACTTTGCTAGATCTTAAGGCTTAATCAGGTTCAATGCTTTTCATCCTTGCCAACCTTGTTGTCATTAAAATTTTCCATGCCATTACTAATTGGGCTTTTTAGCCATTGATATAATGGGTTTTGGTCATTTCCTTACTACCTTATTGGGCTTAGCTTAGGTGAGATTAGCACTTCTTCTCACTTTTAAGCTTATGTCATTCATCTTTTTCTAGTTAAGAAATGAAGTCTTCATGACTTAGAGGCTCTATGTTGAAGTCTTCATGCATGAAACCTGATGACCTAAGGGCTCATAGGTTAAGTGTTGTTATGGTGCCATGATTTTATAAGGAGAGTATTTTCCCCACATTATATTCTGTATAAGTGTTTAATTTCTGAGCAACCATGTTTGAAGAAGACTCCTGGAGGTGGAGGCAATATGGCAATTAGGATTTCCAAGAAGATTTCACACCGACTTGCCATTAATTAATTATAATCTCAATCTACTTAATTATGTAAACAAAAGCGCAAACTAAAGATGTGGGAGAGAGGTCCAAGGTTTTGGAGAAGCACTTGGGTAAGCAATCCACAATTTGGGTACTGATGAACAGAAGAAGGGAATGAGGGAGATGCCTTTAACCACATACCCCATCCCAAACACTAAACTCAATATGATTAACAAAAATATCAATCATATTTTAGTGATATTAAATATCACTAAACTCAGCAAAACAACGCTTCTGTTTACATAATTAAGTAGTGCATCTTGTTTAATCTAGAAGTTGTGGCATCTACATAATTCTTGTAAATTAATTCTAAAGCGCTTGAAGTGCTTCAAATTCATTACAACCAAACGTGAGAACCCTAGTAAAAAACCAGCCCATCAGTTGTAATGAAAAAAAAATACCATGCCTATATTTTTTAAAGGTTTGGTTACATTGTTGACCTGCAACTAGGGGTGTAACCATGCTCAATTTTGTGCTAGAACTCAACTCATCTTGATTCTACTTAAGTAGTTTGACAAGTTGAATTTAAGATTTGTAATGGCATATGCGAGCCTAATTAAGCATTCATATTTTTACTATTTTAATATTATTTAAGTGATATATATATATATATATATCGTATAAAAGTGTAAAGTGTTGAATACTTCTTTATTATCAACTCGAGCTTAATTGAGACAAGCTTGAGTTTAAAGTGAGAAATGGGTTGATGGGGAAAATAAGAATCCCCATCTATAAATCTATAAAATATTAGGATCATAATCAATTAGCTTGAGAATTTGTGTGTGTGTGTGTGTGTGTGTGTGTGCACGCTTTTTGAATGGAGTATATTCCTACACATCTGTGAGACCAAAATGGATTTGTTGGAGCTGACAATACCTCAAAACACTTTTAGGTTTGAAAGTTAGATACTTAGAATTAAAATAAGTTCCATAATTTACATATTTTATTCATTTCATAGTTCAAGTGTCCAAATCGTACATTTGAGGCCTAAATTGAGTGATCATGTACTGCACTTTCATTAATCCTCACACGGTACAACTCCAAATGCTAGGAATGAGTGATCATATACTGCACTTTCATTAATTGTTCTATTACAACTAATAGTTTTGCAGTGAGTTTTGTCTATGGTTTTAACACTATAGTTGCAAGAAGACCATTATGGCAGGAGCTTATTCAGTTCATCCAGATGACATCTGAACCATGGTTGGTTATGGGAGACTTTAACAATGTGATTTCAAATGAGGAAAAACAGAATGGTGCCTTTAACAGATTACGAAGTGAAGGACATTAATGTGTGTATAATGGAGGTTGGGCTTACTGACCTTAACTCCTCTAGTAGCTTCCTCACTTGGATGAATGGTAATGTTTGGTGTAAACTAGACAGAGCTATGGTAAATACCAACTGGATTTTATCTGGTTTTGTAACACACATTGAGTTTCAATTTCCAGGACTATACTCAGACCACTCACCGTGTAATGTTTCTGTATTTAAGGAACTGGAATCTGGGAGAAGGCTATTTAAATTTTTTAATATGTGGGTAAATCACAGTGGTTATCAAGAAGTAATCAGGAAGGGCTGGGAGATGAGAGTTCAGGGCCATCTTCATTTCAGATTTATAAAGAAACTGCAGGCTCTGAAGCAACCTTTAAGGAGTCTGAATGCTCAACATTTTTCCTATATCACAATAAGAACATAAAATGCTTTAAATGAAATCTTAAAGATGCAACAAATGTTACATGATAATCCTACAGATGAAGAACTTCAAAGTAGATTAGTATTGAAGAAAAGGGAAGCTAATAGACTTACAGAAGCAAACAATATTTTCTTGGCTCAACTGGTAAAAGCTAAATATTTAAGAGACTATGATAAGAGCACTTCTTTCTTTCATGCTCTAATAAGGAGGAAAGTAAGTAGGAACCATATTGTTACAGTTAAGAAAGAAAATGGGGATAGAACTTGTTGATTAAGGTGTAATCCCAAGGGGGGGGTGAATTGGATATAAAAAAAAATTAAGCCACTTAGTTTCCTTTTACACACTTCTTATCAATTTGCCAACTACTTCTTGTTACTCAATTATGTATGTGTGTGGAAATCCTATCTATGCATACAATATACTCAATTTAAATATAACGCGAAAAATAAAGAGTAAATGCAAGAAAGAAGACAAACGCAATTTTACGAGGTTCAGCCGACTTGGCCTACGTCCTCGCCTTGAGCAACCACTCAAGGATTCACTAAAAACCCTGCTCCTTAAAGTGGGACGGAGCTTCAATTACAAACCGCTGCTTATAAGAGGTACAGCTCCCTCCTTATCCACTACTCACAAGAGGTACATCTTCCTCCTCACACCCGGTTCACAACCTGAATCGTGTTTACAATGAAATCTGAAAATAACACTCAAAACAATGCTTCTAACAAAAGCTTGTGAGTACAATTCAATTTCCTAGCACATTAACATATGATATAACTTGAAGCTCATGAATGTATGAAAACGATAAACTCGTTTTATGTATGATATGCCTCAACACACAAATCCCTTTTTAATCAAAACTCCCAAGTGAAAATATATTTGGAATGCTTTGGAGTCAACTAGGAATCTTGATTCACTTTGTAAAGATGCACAAGTATATTTGAAGTAAGCTATTTAACAAAACTTTGACTTAAATACAACTCAACAAAAACCACAAAGTTTTCCTTCAATTTCCAATATTTTAATTAGCGTAGGTTTTTCATTAAAAACCCCTATGAACAATATATATGTGTGTGTTTATATACTTCTTGAATCACAAATCAATCGACCAAGCTAACAAGTTTTTCTTAAGATATGATATTTTCAAAAATCAGTTTTTATATGTGAATACACACTCAAGATCAAAACCTCTTTCTAATGATAAACACGCAAAGAGATGAGAGGTTCTTGAAAAGTAATAACTTGAAAGATCAAACCTTAATACTAGATTAAAGTTTAGTTGGATGAATGAATGCCCTTTTGATTTCAGTAGAGATTTGCCCAAAGAAGATGGAAGAAGATTGAAGTGCAGAAAATCAGCTCAAGGGTTCAAGTCTTGCAATGAGATGTATGTCTTTCTTGTTGTGTGTCTTAGCTATTATTCTAGAGTTTAGATATTCATAATATATAGTATATTACCCTTAGAATTAATCTCAGCCATTGGATCAATAAGATACTTCGCGTGTCTTTTTAATAAAGAACTGATTTTTAGGCTTTCCCGCGAGTTTAGGCAACCGAACTCGACTTCAGGCTCCTGAAGTGTCAACTTCAAGCGCCTGAGGTTCCAAGGTCAGGCGACCAAAGAGCCTCGGTCAGGTTCTGTCTTCTCCATTTAATTCTTCAGGCGACTAAACTTAATCTTCAGGCAACCGAAGAAATTCTTCAGGCTACTGAGGTTTGAGTTCAGGCGATCGAAGTCTCCATTTTCTCAAATTTTCATATCTAACTAAAAATCTGCTTGACTCCTTTTCTTGGGTCTTTCATAAAACATATTTTTCATGATTTTGAAAAAATTTCAAGGTCCATAAGAGTTTCCTAATGATGTACATGAAATGCATGAATCCTAAAACCATTCTAAATTATAATGAGCCTCAAATTAAATCATATGAAAATGTAAGTACATGAGTTCTAAATACCCTTTCCCAAGATATTCTTGAACTTTGCCGCTTGCATCTTGATTCCCGTATTCTTTGAGTTCCATGGATCTTGCCAAGATTTATTGACTTTCCGTGCATGCTTAGTGTAAGTCGTGTTCACAAACTCAATGCACAGATCAAATATCAAGTGATTTGTCATTATCAAAACAAGATTGGACTCATAAAGTCAACAATCTCCCCCTTTTTGATGATTACAAATGCATGAGCAATAAAATATATATAATGGGTTACACCTAAAAAGGCTCCCCCTCAATTAATGCTTCAAATATTCAATGAATGACAATATGCTCATGTTCATACACAAAATATTTAGCCTGAATCCAAATGAAATATGAAATATGCTCATAATGAATGTAATATGCTAGATTTCTTCCTTTGAATATCTCACCCTTTGCAAATTAGTTTTACCAAGACTCTTTGCTTCCATTTTATTATTTTTGTTTTTTCAAATTTTCTCCCCCTTTTGACATCAACAAAAAGGTGTAAACAAATAAAACATGAGTAGATGCAACCTTATGTTCTTCTCCCCTTAGAGATCTTAAGGTTTTGAATGTATCCAAATGTTGATACCAAATATTAATAATATGCACTTTCAAGTGATTAAGTCGTAAGAGATGTTGCTCCCCCTGAATTATATTATTTAACATGATTCTAAGCAACCTCTCGACTATGCATGAGACCTAATTCACATCTAATTTGTATAAATCTATCCTCCGCAAGTGGTTTCGTGAATATATCGGCCCATTGTTCATCCGTGCATACAAACTCAAGTCTTACATCCCCTTGTTGTACATGGTCACAAAGAAAGTGATGTCGTATTTCTATGTACTTAGTTTGTGAATGTAATATGGGATTCTTTGAGATATTTATTGCACTCGTATTATCACATCTTATGGGAATTGTTTCATAACTTAATCTAAAATCCTTTAGTTGTTGCTTCATGTAAAGCGTTTGAGCACAACAACTACCTGCCGCTATGTATTTAGCTTCAGCTGTGGAAAGAGCGACTGAATTTTGTTTCTTGGAAAACCAAGAGACCAAGGAGTGTCCTAAAAAGTGACAAGTACCACTAGTGCTCTTCCTATCTACTTTACTACCCGCATAATCAGCATGTGAATAACTAAGAATCTCAAATGATGTGTGCTTAGGATACCATAACCCAATGTCCACGGTTCCTATCAAATATCTAACAATACGTTTAACAGCTAGCAAATGAGACTCTTTTGGAGCAGACTGAAATCTTGCGTACAAACATACGCTAAACATTATATCTGGTCTACTGGCAGTTAGGTATAACAAGCTACCTATCATTCCATGATATAGTTTGACATCTACTGGTATACCTTGTTCATTTTTATCTAATTTCAATGAAGTGCTCATAGGTGTACCTAGTATTTTTCCGTCTTCCATGTTAAACTTTTTGAGTAGGTCTCTAATATACTTTGATTGATTTATGAATATTCCATGATTTTCTTGTTTAATCTGAAGTCCTAGGAAGAAATTTAGTTCACCCATCATGCTCATCTCAAATTCATTTTGCATTGTATTAGCAAATTCATTACACAATTCTTTATCAGTAGCGCCAAAGATGATGTCATCTACATATACTTGCACTAGGAGAACATCATCTTTCTTAGCCTTTATGAACAGGGTTGTATCTATCTTTCCTCTTATAAATCTATTTTCCAATAGAAATCCGCTTAGCCTTTCATACCAAACTCTAGGAGTTTGCTTTAAACCGTACAAGGTCTTTGTCAGTTTATAAACATGATCTGAATTCTTATGGTTTTCAAAACCTGGGGGTTGTTCTACATACACTTCCTCATTTATGTAGCCATTTAAAAATGCGCTTTTCATGTCCATTTGATATAACTTGAAATCCTTAAAAGCTGCGTATGCTAATAACATTCGTATGGCTTCCATCCTAACTACAGGGGCAAATGTTTCTTCAAAATCTATACCTTCTTCTTGGTTATATCCCTAAGCTACTAATCTAGCCTTATTTCTCACAACTATTCCATTTTCATCTTTCTTATTCTTATATATCCATTTGGTCCCTATGATTGACTTATCCTCTGGTCTGGGAACTAAAGTCCATACTATATTTCTTTCAAATTGATTTAATTCCTCTCGCATGGATAGCACCCAAGATTCATCCTCTATAGCTTCACTCACATTCCTAGGTTCCTCTTGTGATAAAAATGCAAAATGACTAACCATGTTCCTAATAGAAAAGCGAGTGGCTACTCCACGTAATGGTTCTCCTATTATTTGATCTATGGGATGCTTCTTTATGTATTTCCATTCTCTAGGTAGTGCATTTACCTCAATTGTAGTTTCTTCAATTTCAATGGATGGTTCTCTAAGTTTATTTTTATTTTCTGAATCATTCTCAATTGATAGTTCTTTTAGTTCCTTGTTTAATTCAGGTTCATCTTCATCAATTCTTTTGGAGAAGGGATTTGTCTCATCAAACACTACATGAATAGATTCTATGATCGTCAATGTTCGTTTATTATATACTCTATAGGCTTTACTATCTAAGGCATACCCCAGGAAGATACCTTCATCAGATTTTACATCGAATTTTCCTAAATGCTCATTGTCTCTAAGCATAAAACACTTACAGCCAAAAACATGAAAATATGATATGTTTGGTCTATGGTCATTCCATAACTCGTAAGGAGTCTTATTAAGTGATGGTCTACTTAGAACTCTATTTAGTATATAGCAGGCAGGATTCATTGCCTCAGCCCAGAAGTATTTAGGTAATTTATGTTCGTTAAGCATGATTCTGGCCATTTCTTGTATAGATCTATTCTTTCTTTCAACTACAACATTTTGTTGTGGTGTTCTAGGAGCTGAAAAATTATGAGCAATTCCTAATGAGTTATAATAGTCTTCCATGCCTTGATTTTAAATTCTCTACCCCTATCACTTCGAATTTTGGTAATTGTGTATCCCTTTTCATTTTGTACTCTCTTGCATAGATTTATAAAATTTTCACATGCTTCATTTTTATGACCTAAGAATAGTACCCATGTGTATCTTGAGAAGTCATCAACTATGACAAAAACGTATGATTTTCCTCCTAAATTCTGAATTTGATTTAGTCCAAATAAGTCTAAGTGCAACATTTGAAGTGGCCTAGTAGTGGAGATCTCTTTCTTCTTCTTAAAGCTTGTTCTTGCTTGTTTTCCTAGTTGGTATGCATCATAGATTTTATCTTTCACAAATTTTGTCTTGGGCAATCCCTTAACTAATTCTTTCTTAACTAATTTTGAAATTAAATCCATGTTTGCGTGTCCTAGTCTTCTATGCCAAATCCAACTTATTTCATTCATAGCAGATAAGCATATTACACTTTGTGAAGTTAGGTTATCAAAACTTGTGGTGTATACGTTTTCATGTCGCTTAGTAATGAACAGTATCTTATTATCAGGTTTGTGTTCAACTAAGCACTTGTCATGTTCAAATGATACTTTGTAGCCTTTATCACATAGTTGACTTATGCTCAATAAATTGTGCTTTAGACCTTCAACTAATAAAACATCATCAATAATGACTGAGGAATCATTACCGACTTTACCGACACTTGTGATCCTTCCCTTAGCATTATCCCCAAAAGTAACAAACCATTCATCCTTGAGTGTGAAGGATGTGAATTTTGATTTGTCTCCGGTCATGTGGCATGAGCATCCGCTATCCATATACCATCTATCTTTTGAAGATGTGGATCTTAAGCAAATCTACAAGACACAATTAAACAACTAGCTTTGGTACCCAGATTGTCTTGGGTCCAGGAGGGTTAGTGCTAGTTTGACCTTTCACCTTCCATACTCTCTTAATTTTTACATCTTTATTTTTCAAAGGGCAATCAAATTGTATGTGACCCAACCTTCTACATTTAAAGCATGTAGTATATCTATAATGATTCTTAGTTGGAACAAATGACTTTGATTCTTTTGTGAAATACCCCATGTAAAGTTGTCTTTTCCTTATATTTTCTTTACCATTAAAACCGAGTCCTTCTTTTTCTAGAGAATTTCTTTAAGATCCTAAGAGTTTTTCAAAATTGTTTTGTCCTTCAGTAAATTTACAGATAATTTCAACTTTGTCTTTCAAGTCCTTTTCTAACTCCTCAATTTTCAACTCTTTATCCTTTATGAAAGATGCATGAGATTTATTTTGGTGTTCAATAAGATTTGAAAGTTCTTTGACTTTGCTTCTTAACTTAGAACTTTTCTTTGTTTTCTTCTCAAACATTTTAATAGTGTATAGGTATTCTTGTTTCAGTTCATCATATGACATCATATCATTTTCATTTTCAGATTCACTAGAGTAGTATGAAGATGATGAATGAGATGATTGTACCTCAAGGTCATCATGTGCCATTAGACACAGATTGGCAACCTCGTCGTCGCTGGATTCATATTCTGAACTGTTAGTGATGTGTGTATCCCAGCCGACTTTCAGCGCTTTCTTCTTTTTCTTTGAAGCTTTTATGAGTTTGGGGCACTCATGCTTGATGTGTCCAACTTCTCGGCAATTGTAGCATATTGGTGGATCCTCCTTCTTTTTCTTCATGCTTTGCTCTCCTCTTTCTGATTTAGAGTTTCGAAATTTTCTGTTGAACTTTTTGTTCTTCTTTAAGAACTTTCTGAACTTCTTTGTTAGCAAGGTCATGTCATCATCCGTTTCGGAATCGCTTCCTTCACTTGAGTAGCTTGATGATATCTTAAGTGCAGTGACCTTCTTAGCTTTGCTTTGTTCATTTTTCCTCTCGTTTATTGCCAGCTCATAGGTGATAAGTGATCCAATGAGTTCGTCCACTAATATCTCCTTGAGATTTCTCCCTTCTGCTATTGCAGTAGATTTAACTTCCCATACTGGAGGTAATCCCATGAGTATTTTCCTAATCAACTCATAAGAAGGGTAAGTTTTTCCAAGAGCATTTAAAGAGTTAATGATGTGTGTGAATCTAGTGTACATGGATTGTATGGATTCATCAACCATCATTTTAAATGTTTTATATTCACTGGTGAGCATGTCTATCCTGCTATCCTTTACTTCCTTAGTGCCTTCATATGTAACTTCTAACTTTTCCCAAATTTCTTTAGCTGAGTTACATGTCATTACCCTATTAAATTCATTGACGTCTAGTTCACAAAAGAGTATATTCATGGTAGTGGCATTACTTTGAATTGACTTCCAATCCTCTTCAATATATTCATCTTCAGTTTTAGGTACATTAATCTTATCAATTACTTTCATGGGAATGTGATTTCCCTTAGTCACAATTTTACAAACCCTCCAATCTACGTTCAGTAGATATATGCTCATCCTACGTTTCCAATAGGTGTAATTTACACCACAGAAAATGGGTGGTCTAGTGGATCAGTGTCCCTCACCAAATGGAGTTACACCAATGTGTGCCATGTGATCATTTTACAAATTAACTATCAAGTCTAAGTAAACCCACTCTGATACCAAATGTTGATTAAGGTGTAATCCCAAAAGGGGGGGTGAATTGGATATAAAAAAAAAATTAAGCCACTTAGTTTCCTTTTACACACTTCTTATCAGTTTGCCAACTACTTCTTGTTGCTCAATTATATATATGTGTGGCAATCCTATCTATGCATGCAATATATTCAATTTAAATATAACGCGGAAAATAAAGAGTAAATGGAAGAGAGAAGACAAACGCAATTTTACGAGGTTCAGTCGACTTGGCCTACGTCCTCACCTTGAGCAACCACTCAAGGATTCACTAAAAACCCTGCTCCTTAAAGTGGGACGGAGCTTCCCTTACAAACCGCTGCTTACAAGAGGTACAACTCCCTCCTTATCCGCTGCTCACAAGAGGTACAGCTTCCTCCTCACACCCGGTTCACAACCCGAACCGTGTTTACAATGAAATCTAAAAATAACACTCAAAACAATGCTTCTAACAAAATCTTGTGAGTACAATTCAATTTCCTAGCACATTAACATATGATATAACTTGAAGCTCGTGAATGTATGAAAATGATAAACTCGTTTTATGTATGATATACCTCAACACACAAATCCCTTTTTAATCAAAACTCCCAAGTGAAAATATATTTGGAATGCTGTGGAGTCAACTAGGGTTCTTGATTCACTTTGTAAAGATACACAAGTATATTTGAAGTAAGCTATTTAACAAAACTTTGACTTGAATACAACTCAACAAAAACCACAAAGTTTTCCTTCAATTTCCAATATTTTAATCAGCGTAGGTTTTTCATTAAGAAGCCCTATGAACAATATATATATGTTTATATACTTCTTGAATCACAAATCAATCAACCAAGCTAACAAGTTTTTCTCAAGACATGATCTTTTCAAAAATCAATTTTTATATGTGAATACACACTCAAGATCAAAACCTCTTTCTAATGATAAACACGCAAAGAGATGAGAGGTTCTTAAAAAGTAATAACTTGAAAGATCAAACTTTAATACTAGATTAAAGTTTAGTTGGATGAATGAATGCCCTTTTGATTTCAGTAGAGATTTGCCCAAAGAAGACGGAAGAAGATTGAAGTGCAGAAAATCAGCTCAAGGGTTCAAGTCTTGCAATGAGATGTATGTTTTTCTTGTTGTGTGTCTTAGCTATTATTCTAGGGTTTAGATATTCATAATATATAGTATATTACCCTAGAATTAATCTCAGCTGTTGGATCAATAAGATACTTCGCGTGTCTTTTTAATAAAGAACTGATTTTTAGGTTTTCCCGCGAGTTCAGGCAACCGAACTCGACTTCAGGCTCCTGAAGTGTCAACTTCAGGCACCTGAGGTTCCAAGGTCAAGTGACCGAAGAGCCTCGACCAGGTTTTGTCTTCTCCATTTAATTCTTCAGGCGATTGAACTTAATCTTCAGGCAACCGAAGAAATTCTTCATGCTACTGAGGTTTGAGTTCAGGCGACCGAAATCCCCATTTTCTCAAATTTTCATATCTAACTAAAAATCTGCTTGACTCCTTTTCTTGGGTCTTTCATAAAACATATTTTTCATGATTTTGAAAACGTTTCAAGATCCATGAGAGTTTCCTAATGATGTACATGAAATGCATGAATCCTAAAACCATTCTAAGTTATAATGAGCCTCAAATTAAATCATATAAAAATGTAAGTACATGAGTTCTAAATACCCTTTCCCAAGATATCCTTGAACTTTGCCGCTTGCATCTTGATTCCCGTACTCTTTGAGTTTCATGGATCTTGCCAAGATTTGTTGACTTTCCGTGCATGCTTAGTGTAAGTCGTGTTCACAAACTCAATACACAGATCAAATATCAAGTGATTTGTCATTATCAAAACAAGATTGGACTCGTAGAGTCAACAGAACTACTTCCCAGAAGCAAGTGGTGGAGGATTTTCTAGAATACTATAAAAAACTCCTAGGTAAAGAGGAGGTAACTGAGGCTATCAACCCACTAATTTTTTAGAGAGGGAAGATAACCAATGATAATCGGGCTGCACAAATGATTGCCCCTATTGTAGATGAAGAGATAAAGAATGTTGTATTCAGTATAGGGGATATGAAGTCACTTGGCTTTGATGGATACAGTACTTGTTTCTTCAAGAAGTCCTAGAATATAATTGGGAAAGAATTTACACTAGCTGTCAAAGAGTTTTTTGAAATGGGGAAATTATTGAAGCAGATAAATCATACAGTGATTGCTTTAATTCCAAAGTCTAAGCATGCTGACATTGTTCAAGATTATAGACCCATTTCTTGCTGCAACATAATATACAAGGATATTGCCAAAGTTATTGCAGGCAGAATCAAACCAGTTCTTGAGGATATTGTGAATCTGGCACAATCTGCATTTGTCAAATAGAGAAGTATGGTGGAAAACATTTACCTTGCTCAAGAGATTGTAAGAAAGTACTCCAGAAAAAGGGTTTCACCCATATGTATGTTAAAGGTGGACCTAAGAAAAGCATACAATATGATGTCCTAAAAATTTATAAAAGAAATGTTGGAAAAGCTGAATTTTCCAGGGGTCATGGTTAATTGGATTACACAATGCATATCTACTACCAGCTACTCCTTATCCATCGATGGGGGATATCATGGCTATTTTGAAGGAAGGAAAGGTCTTAGACAAGGGGAGCCTCTTTCACCCCTCTTGTTTGTGATTGGAATGGAGTATCTTTCTAGACTTCTTATGGGATTAGACAACAATGAAAATTTCTGATTTCATCCAAAATGTGAACAGTTAAAGATCACTCATCTTCCATTTGCTGATTATCTGATCTTGTTTTCAAGGGGTGATTTCAGCTCTATTGAATTGCTCTTAAACTATCTTGGAAAATTCTCAAAGTGCTCAGGATTGTCTGTAAATAATTTGAAATCTAATATATTGCATGCTGGCATTAAACCACTAGAACTGGAACAAATCAAAAGGCTCACAGACTTTCAGGATGAGGGATTCCCATTTAGATATATGGGGATTCCACTGGCAGCTTCTAGATTAAACAAGATGCACTGTATTTTTTAAAGCAAGGTTTTTCATTTCCTGTGGCATCTACATAATTCTTGTAAATTAATTCTAAAGCGCTTGAAGTGCTTCAAATTCATTACAACCAAACGTGAGAACCATAGTAAAAAACCAGCCCATCAGTTGCAATGCAAAAAAAATACCATGCCTATATTTTTTATAGGTTTGATTACATTGTTGACCTGCAACTAGGGGTGTAACCATGCTCAATTTGTGCTAGAACTCAACTCATCTTGATTCTACTTGAGTAGTTTGACAAGTTGAATTTAAGATTTGTAATGGCATATGCGAGCCTAATTAAGCATTCATATTTTTACTATTTTAATATTATTTAAGTGATATATATATATATACATATATATATATATATATATATATATATATATCGTATAAAAGTGTAAAGTGTTGAATACTACTTTATTATCAACTCGAGCTTAATCGAGACAAGCTTGAGTTTAAAGTGAGAAATGGGTTGATGGGGAAAATAAGAATCCCCATCTCGGCAAGGATAAAATATATTAAAAAGGAAAGTAATTGTGTTTATTTCTTTTCCTAACCAAAATTTAGAATTCAGTAAACGGAAGAATCCTCATTCCAAATAACATAATAGAAAAGCCAAGGGGTTCATTCCATATTTTATATTGATTAGTTCAAAACTTTAAGGGAGCTTGCCACCGAGTCGAGATTAAGCTTAAAATTCAAAACCCATATTATCAATCATTCTTTTTTAAAAGACGTCATCAACATAATTTTCAAAATAAACCAAACCAAAAGCATGAATGAATGGGAGAAGAAAAACTCACCAAAAAATCGATAACGACGTAAACCTACAAGAATTCCTTCCTTTGCAATACTTCTGTAGGCAGTGTAATGATTACCAGAATAGGTCGCCGAAGTGCTGAGGTCTATCTCTCTATTAACAAATTTGACAATCAATACATTGTCATCCCCTAAAACTCTTTGCAGGTGAGTCCTTTGCTTGTTTAGATATGGGCCCTAAAATCAATGTAATTAACTAATGAGAACAATGAAAAGAAAAATATACTTCCTAGAATATCAGCATACATTTTGAGAAACTCCTCTCTAGTTCTGTTTGGAAAAAGATTTTTAGGAGTGACGCTAAATTTCACATTATGTCCTTCAAAGCCTCAAGGTTGTTGTAGTAGTCCAAAATACATCTTCAATGCATTATCTCAGCATAAGACAACTTACAAATGTTTCTGATTCTTCTTCTAATTGGTTGTCAAGTGAAGATATTGTAATGATGTTGTGTGTGTGTACGTGATCACCTAGCCCTACTTGCAAATGCTTCGACCTGCTGCTAGATTGTTTATTGAGTGTCAACACGGCTACTTAAGTGCCTGCAGTTATTCGAGGATATGTATATCTGTGATTCTCCTAGAATACTAAATTATGTAGTCGTGACCGCTTTTTGAACTTAACCTTTGAAGTTCTATAGTGTTGCTTTGTGCAAGTGTGCACTGCCTAATTTGCATTGTTGCTGTGTTTTTCATTCTTTATATTGGTGTGTACTGATTAAGGGGTGGATTATTTCCTTCTCTACAATCTGATGTTGATGTGATTTATTTTTCATGCCTGTATATGTGCTACGTAGTGATTTATTTTCAAAAACCGTATACTAATTTTTTAACTTTCTTAATTTGTAGGGTTTGCAACTGTGACAACGTCAAGACGATGTCATGCAGTTTAGATGCAGCTTTCCATTTTTTTTTTTTTTTATCTAAACAAATGAAATGTATTTAAATTTGAATTTTTATAATGTTGTGTATTTAAATTTGAATTTGTATAATATATTTTTATTTGAATTTGAATTTGAATTTGAATTTGTATAATATATTTGTACTTAAATTTGAATTGCAATTATGGTTTTTACAGGAATTAATTTGAATCAGATTTTTACACGAATTAATAATTGGAAAAAAATACACATTAGTATTAATTATGCAATTTAAGTATTAGTGATGGTTTTAAAATCGTCGCTAATACTATGTCTTTAGTGACAGTTTAAAACCGTCACTAAAGTCATAAGTAACGGTTCTGAAGAGCAATAGTAACGGTTTAAAAACCGTCACTATTACTAGACAAATAGTGACGGTTCAGAAGCCGTCACTAATAATGCAGTAATAGTGATGAACATAAAATCGTCACTAATAATGTAGCAATAGCGACGCATATAAACCGTCACTAATGATAGAGAATTAGTGACGAATTTAAAACCGTCACTAATAATGGAGCATTAGTGATGATTTTTGATCGATCTGGTCTAGAATCTATAGTGATGGGTTTCGGTCTTTAGTGACGGATTAGAACCGTCACTAATACGATATTAGTAGTGACGGATTTAAACCGTCACTAATACTCTATTATTAGTGATGGTTTTTGATATTTGTCACTAATAAGTATTAGTAACGCGGGTATAGCGACAAATTGAAAATCGTCACTAATACTCATAGAACCGTCACTAAAACTAGTAGTGACGATTTTGTGAGTATTAGTGACGGTTTAAAACCGTCACTAATAACCTTATTTTTTGTAGTGTCTGTACCCTATCCTGCAAAGAAGCAAAATAATTGCAGTCTAATGGATTCATCAGTTTTAGTATGAAAGAAAAACATACTGCAGGTTAACTCAAACTCTGATAGGTGCTGATAGGGGCACTCAGATTTCGTCCCGTAGAACTCGGGTAGCAATGACGTCCTCCCGCACTGCATCATGAAAGCAAGGTCTTCATTAGACAAAATCGTGGAAGAGGATGCAGTGGCGTATTCAAGCTGCAAAAAGTCTATTATCGTGCGCAGTGCAGGTACAGCCATATTTATGTGCTTATTTTTTTTTTCAAAACTCAATTTTTCTTTTTTTTGTTTTCTTCTTCTCTTTTTTTTTTTTCATAAAACTAATTAAAATGACGGGAAAAACGTTAATTTGACACTAAGATCGACATTCTTCGGCAACGGCGCCAAAAACTTGACCCACTCGAAAAATAAGCAGCTTAAAAGTTATCCAAGTATAGAAGTTACGTCGTATAATATTTAACCCAAGGGTTAGATCGTCTCCTCAGGGAATGCATTTTAATCTCAAATTTCACGTTTTCCCAATCGAAAATAAAAGGGTACTGAACTCAGTTCAGATTCGGGATTTTCAAGATTGGTTGAGACTTATTTTGATCAGTTAAATAAATACGCAAATTAAAGTTCTAAAACTAACACACACAGAATTAAATAGTAATAATGGAAACCCTAATCTAACCAAGGAAACATCGAAACACGCACTAAATAAAGATGGTAACTTTGAATTCAGAATTAAAATACGCAATGATGGAGACTCAATCAAATTCAAATACACACTAAAAATCGAACCTTCAACACAAACTTGAACCATAATCACAAATGAAACACAACCATGAACTTCAACCAAAAAAAGAATATTTCAACGATAACGGAATACGGTAAAAACACGAACTTTTACAAAACTGACCCTAACTAAATCGAATTTCGATAAAAAAATAATTTTTGAAAAAAAAAAAAACAACGAGTTTAACTCTTTAAAACAAAGAACACTTTTTTTTTCTTTTTTGTATTTTATTCTTTTATTTATTTATTATTATTATTATTATTATTATTTGAAATAAAACAGATTTTAAATTAAAAGAACAATAAATAAAGAGCAATTAATTTAAATTTTCAAAACTAACACTAACATTAATTAAAAGTGAGATAACTAAATAAAAATTAAATTTAAGAAAGAAAAAAAATTTAAAATTACGTAAACAAATGTTCGAATCTCAAATTACACAATAGACTTTAATACTAAAAATTATCCAACTGTAATTTAAAAGGAAAAGAAAAGAAAAGAAAAGAAGAAAGAAGAGAGAGAGAGAGAGAGAGAGAGAGAGAGAGAGAGAGAGCCATGGGACGCTATGCTTGTACTGTGCAGCAGCTCTGAGGCTACTGCTGTGCTGTGATGGAGGGCTCGGGGAGTTGCAGCTCTTCTCTACTTGGCTCCTGCTGGTGGCTGGTTGCTGTTGGAGTTTAGAGGCTGGCCTGATGCCTCGGTTGGAGCTGCTGCAGGATGGCCGTGTTGAAGCTTCGCTGCAGAGGCTGGAGCTGAAGCTTCTGTACTCGAGTTGCTGGTGCGGAGGACTGCTGTGGCTCTCGGGTTGGGGTTGTGGTTGCTGCTGGTGATCACGCTCGGTGGTCTGGTGTGGATAGAAGGCCGAGGAAGATGGTTGAAGGTTGCTGTGATGGCCAGGTGCTGTTAATGACTCGGGTTGCAGAGGAGTGAGAGGGACTGAGGGAGAAGGAGAGTTTCAGGGAGAGAAATAGAGGGAAAGAGGAAGAATTAATGAAGAAGGAGGAGCAGGGGAAGAGAGAAGAAGAGAGGAAGGGAACGAGAAAGAAGAGTAAAAAAAAGAGAGTTTTGGGAAAGAAGGACACAGGGAGCCAGGGAAAGAAGAAGAAAAAAAAGAAAAGAAAAGAAAAGGAAAAGGGGATCGGGGAGTTGCGCAGGAGGTAAGATTTTAAAGGGAAGGCTTGCTGCCCTAGCCGGATCCAACTAAGAGACCCGACCCGGCCTGCATGGCCGGGTTACATCAGTTTTTATTTTATATATATATATATATATATATATATATATATATATTCATTTGTTTCTCTCCACGATCATGGCCAAGTTTGGCCTTCTTGGAGTCCGTTTTGCTTGAAATTCAAAACACGGAAGTTGTAGATAATCATTTCCTCTTTTTCCTAATATTTGAATCGTCTCGATTGAAATTCGGACGGGAAAGTTATGTGCGAATTACGAACTGGTGTTGGTTTCAACTCTCGCGAATTTTTCTGCAATAAAAATTTACCAAAAATTCATAAATTATTCAATAAAACTCAAAAATGATAAATAGGGCACTTTGTTAAAATATTGAAAGTAATTAGACATTTAATTAAAAATAAAAGTCATAATACCCAGATTAAGATATCTAATTACACAATTTTAGCGCGTAATCAAAGCTAAATACATAGCTTTGACAGAGGCAAGTAAGGAGGATTTGTGGTTAACTAGGCTGATTCAAGAACTTGGTGTTTGCAGGATAGGTTACATGTATTTTGTGATAGTCTGAGTGCGATCCACTTGGCAAGGAATCGGGGTCTACCATTCTCGCACGAAGCATATTGATGTGCAGTACCATGCAGTTAGAGTTTGGGTTGAAAAGAGTAAGTTCTAGTTATTGAAGATCCACACAAATGAAAATGCTACAAATATGCTCACGAATCCTGTTACATTAGCTAAATTCAAGCGCTATCTAGACTTAGTTAATGTAGTCTCTTGTTGATTGTTGACAGAGCATCCCAGAGCGTGGGGATGGAATGTTGTGCTTATGATTAAAAGTCAAGGTGGAGATTGTTAAAAAATATATTTTTTAATTTATTTATTGTGGTTTTTATCACAGCCGTTGGATCGTCTCTAAATCCAATGGTTGTGTGGTGTCATATATAAATTTGTAAGTCATGGGAAAAAGAGTGTATTCCTTCTCATTTTGTGGAAGGAGAGTTAGAGGAGGCTTTCTCTCTAGGAAGAATTTTTCTTCACTAGTTTGAGGTGAAGGGATATACAGGGGATTTGGGATCGGGGAGATCGAGTCTGATCAGATCTTTTACTATCATTATTTCATAGTAGATTTTTCTCTAGGTACACGCTCCTTGGACGTAAACAATCTTGTCGAATCACGTAAAATCTCTCGTCTACATTTTTTCTGTAAATGTTCTTTATACTATTTATTTGTTGATCGGAAGATTAAAATCGTTGCGCGTTGACAATTACAATGATATATTTTTAAAGTGGAAACAAATAATTTTACGTGTAATAAAATAATGCAAACAACACTTGTTTCAAATATATAAATCACAATAATACATCAATACCATCATAATAACAAATATTATGATTAAATCACAATAATAACAAATAACTCTTATTTCACATATATAAACCTTAATCTCAAAAAATATATATTAATACAAATACACTATAATCATAAAGTACCTCAATAACAATGAAACAGAGACAAGAAATCAAAATTCAAATTTCAAATACTTGCTTCTAGTATAACATTCAATACAAAATCAGCAAAAACTTTAACTTCAAATTGAGAGAGGAAAAGGTTTTTCTTTTTTAGTACTTGATTCGAAGATGATGGAGATTTTTACACTGATGATGCTATTTCTTCTCAGTAAAAACATTCATTGTTGGAGGAGATCCGTTGAAGGAGAAAGTGAGAAGGCAATAGCAAGGAGGAAGGAGGAGAGCTCGTGCATAGGAGGAAGAAAGAAAGGAGTAAGAGAGTGGGAGAGAAGAAGAAAACGTTTCTATACACAGAATCGATTTATGAAAAGTCAATTTTTCTTGCCATTAAAATAACACGACACTAACTTTGTTGACGCGATGGATAGACAATTAGCAACCATTTAAATATTTTTAATAAAATTGACTTATGAAAAGTTGGTTATGGTCTTGATTTAGTTTAATTAGGTGTGTTTATCCCACAACCAAATCATATACTTGGGTTAATTCCACTAAACTTTTAATATTTCCATAAAAAGCTCCTTATAACTCGGTCCCCCAATAGCCGTCGTCCACTTGTGCTTCGCTTTATGAACCCCTGCGGCACAGTTGAAATGCGTTATCACGAAAGCCAAAACGACAGCGTCTCGAGATTTTCTTGCCAAAAACATCATCTGCATCTGGAAGCTTCTACCCAGTATCCCAGAGACCTTCTCACGGGAAAATCCCGACACTTCCCAAAACCCCACTAAACCCTACCAGATCAAAGCTCATCTTTACCTTCTTTGTCGTTCGCCCATGGCTACCTCCGTGCTTCTTCGCTCCATCCGGCGTCGCGACCTTCATTCGGCCTCTTTCTCCGCATGCAAATTCGTATGCTCCCTCCTCGTCTTTAATCTTCAGTTTTCTTCTTATTATGTATTTATTTTCATATTTTCCTGAAGACCTTATAGTTTTTCTGGACAATTTTGTTCTTTGGTCGTTCTTTGACGTGTTTGGTTCCTTGGGAAAACGGGAGAAAATGAAAATTTGCAGGGAAATTTTTACCTTTGGATTTAATATTTTATATGATATCAGTTCCGAGAAATTTTTAAAAAAACAAACTCAGCTGAACTCAAGACTGCCAATTGGCTTGGGTCAGTTGTATCTTTTTTAATTTACCCCAACCCCCCCCCTCTTTTTTTTTGGGAAATCACTATGCAGAAAAAAGGACAGTTATCTAGGAATTGTGGCTTATGTTTTTTGTTTTCCTTAGTTTTCTCCATTATCAGATATTAAAGTGTGATTATTTGATACCTGTTATGTTTGATTTGGGAGTGTAATGATTGATATGTGCCCATGTTACTTTTTTCGGTTTGGGACATTTTATTGGGGGTTTTGTGCTTAAATTAATTGTTTTGGATTCTGTATGTTTTCCCCCTACATACCCTTTTTTTCCCTTGCAATTAGCTGGTCCTTCATGATTGATCGATGTGTCTTTGGAAGTTTCTTCAATTTGTGGTATTATTGTATTATTTTTTTAATGCTAAGTCCAATTATTTGGTACTTATTTTTTAAAATTACACTTCCACCAGAGTCTCTCTTTTGCTTTAATTGAGAGCATTTTGTGTAATTTGTTATCTTAAGCAAAATAATAGCCATTTGCTGCGCATGGCTAGATTTTATACTTAGCTTTTTTTCAGATTTTTTTTGGTGATTTAAAGCACATAATTATTCTTACTTATTTTAATTTTGGTTTGAAGTTAATAATATTTATGATCCTGAACGTTTTATGTTCTTGGGAGTTTGTAGTTCCGTGGTCTATGCTTTTGACTTAATAGAATAGTGGTTTGTTCTAAGACATGATTAAATTTTTCAATGCCTCGTTTATGCTGTTTTGTTTATTAGCTTCTTTAATTCTGCCTTTACCTTTCTTCTTTTAGAGTTGTAACTAACTGGAAGTGTTCATTTATCAAGAAATGGTGTTATTTTCCTGTAGTTTTTCTGTATCCCTTCGATTATGGATTGTTGCTTGTTAATCCCTGATACATGTTGGTAAATTAGAAATATCATATTTATCAGCCCATGTTAGGTGTTGAATTGAGTCTCCTCTCTCTACCACCCATTTGTTGCTGGGTTTGAAGGAAGAAATAAAAGGGGTTGCGATGGAGTGTTGTTTGGAAATATTTTACCTAACGAGGATGAAGATCTTCTAGCATTGGTTAATATCCTGTTCCTGCACTCGTCTTGTTAACGTTCTTTGCTTTTTTGTTCAAAATTCTAACTATTTAGAAAGTTTAAAGATAATTATTCATACAAATCTAATTAGACAATCTAATCCTAGTGGATCTTAAATATAAAGTTTATTTTGTTTTGGTCAGAATTCTTCTCATATGATTGAAGTGGCCATTGTAATCAGGCAGTCAATTTTTTAACCATTTGATTTTGGCTGATAAAGCGTGTGGCTTCGTGAAGTATGGTTTATCACTTGATTATTGTTGCATGCATAGATTTATTATGATATTTTAGTTACAACTTCAATGCCTGTGCAGCTAACTGGTCATTCCAAATCATCATGGACTGCCTTTCCTTTGGCTCACAAATGGGCAACTTTGGCAAGGCCATTCAGGTACCTTGGATTTGATTTGTCCTGTCAGTCTACTATTTTAAGTTAAGCTTGCTTTTTTGATTTGACGCTGGACACCTTCTCTTCAACACAGTTCGAAACCTCCTGGGAATGATGTTATTGGCATTGATTTGGGTACTACCAACTCATGTGTTGCAGTTATGGAGGGAAAGGTATGGCTTTGTTGTTATGGAAGAATTAGACCTTGTTACTTTTAAAAAAATGTTGTTTGTTCTATGAGGGCATTGATTAATGCTGACATTATCTGCAGAATCCCAAAGTAATTGAGAATTCTGAAGGGTCTCGGACCACACCATCAGTGGTTGCCTTTTCTCCCAAAGGAGAACTACTTGTGGGTACTCCAGCAAAACGTCAGGCTGTGACCAACCCAACAAATACCGTTTTTGGGACAAAGCGTTTGATTGGTAGACGCTTTGATGATCCCCTGACACAAAAGGAAATGAAGATGGTTCCATATAAAATAGTCAGGGCCCCAAATGGTGATGCATGGGTAGAAGCAAATGGACAACAATATTCCCCTAGCCAAATTGGGGCTTTCATTTTAACCAAGATGAAGGAAACTGCTGAGTCCTACCTTGGAAAGATGATTACCAAAGCCGTGATCACTGTTCCAGCTTATTTTAATGATGCTCAACGACAAGCAACGAAGGATGCTGGACGAATTGCTGGCCTAGATGTACAGAGAATTATTAATGAGCCCACAGCTGCAGCACTTTCCTATGGCTTAAACAATAAAGAGGGTCTTATAGCCGTTTTTGATCTTGGTGGTGGCACATTTGATGTTTCTATCTTAGAGATATCTAATGGTGTTTTTGAGGTATGAATTTGTCTGTCTATTCAGAAAACTCATTTTCCTTTCTTCCCTCCTTCAGGCAAATCCATATGGTCTTTTGTGTAGGTGAAAGCAACAAATGGTGATACATTCTTGGGAGGGGAGGATTTTGACAATACTCTTCTGGAGTTCTTAGTTAGCGAATTTAAGAAAACAGATGGGATTGATCTCTCAAAGGATAGGCTTGCCCTACAGAGACTCCGCGAAGCAGCTGAGAAAGCGAAGATAGAACTCTCATCAACATCCCAGACTGAAATCAACCTGCCATTTATCACGGCTGATGCATCAGGTGCAAAACATTTGAATATCACATTGACCAGATCAAAATTTGAGAGTTTGGTGAACCATTTGATTGAGAGGACTAGGTCACCATGTAAGAACTGTTTGAAAGATGCTGGCGTATCTATCAAGGATGTGAATGAGGTTCTTCTTGTTGGGGGAATGACTCGTGTTCCCAAAGTACAAGAAGTGGTTGCAGAAATATTTGGCAAAAGCCCAAGCAAAGGTGTAAATCCTGATGAGGCAGTTGCTATGGGAGCTGCAATTCAAGGTGGTATTCTTCGTGGAGATGTGAAGGAGTTGCTTCTTCTAGATGTCACTCCTTTATCGCTTGGTATTGAGACACTCGGAGGTATCTTCACCCGGTTGATCACCAGGAATACCACCATTCCAACAAAGAAGAGTCAGGTGAGCCCTCACTGACTACAGTTTAATACTCTGAAAATTTAATAGTTAGGGTTTGCATTGAATTGTTAAGAGTGGCATTGTAGAACTTCCTCAGCCCATGGCCCAGCGGTCTTGTATTTTAGGAACTAAGACATGCTTGAAGCTCATGCTATTTTCAGGGCAGATAGGATAAATGGATGATTATCCCAATGCAACCTAGCTCTAGCTGAAAAGCACAGGGTCTCTGCTCTTGATGGGCCATGGATTAGCTTTCAGCCCAAAGAATGACTTTAGCTGACCTGCTCAACTAAACCTGTTCTGGAGTCTCAAGTTCACAGCCATATGGAATAGGTCTCTGTTGTTGATATTGTGCTATAATGTTTTTTAGTGTTTTAAGTGGAATTTTTTTGTGATCCCAGGTCTTCTCAACAGCTGCAGACAACCAAACTCAAGTTGGCATCCGTGTACTGCAAGGTGAACGTGAAATGGCATCTGACAACAAGCTTCTGGGTGAGTTTGAACTTGTTGGGATTCCACCAGCCCCTAGAGGCATGCCTCAAATTGAAGTCACATTTGACATCGACGCCAATGGTATTGTCACCGTCTCTGCTAAGGACAAGGCCACTGGGAAGGAACAACAGATTACGATCCGATCATCTGGAGGGCTTTCCGATGATGATATTGAGAAGATGGTTAAGGAAGCTGAGTTGCATGCTCAGAAGGATAAGGAAAGAAAAACTCTTATTGATATTAGAAACAGTGCGGACACTACCATCTATAGCATAGAGAAGAGCTTGAGTGAGTACAGAGACAAGATTCCAAGTGAGGTTGCAACAGAGATTGAATCAGCAGTTGCAGATTTGAGAAAGGCAATGACAGGGGACGACAGTGAAGAAATTAAGTCAAAACTTGACAATGCAAACAAAGCTGTATCAAAGATTGGAGAGCACATGTCAAAGAGTTCGGGAGGTGGTTCCTCTGATGGTGGTTCTCAGGGCGGCGACAAGACTCCGGAGGCAGAATACGAAGAAGTGAAAAAGTAGGCACCCAGTGGGTTATTGTGATGGAAGTTTCTTTATGAGTTGGGTCATATGTTGCTTAAATATCTCTCATTTTTCACTTTTAGCAGGGGATAAATCTGATGTCAAAGAGCTCGGGAGGTGGTTCCTCTGGTGGTGGTTCTCAGGGCGGGAACCAGACTCCGGAGGCAGAATACGAAGAATTGAAAAAGTGTATGCGCCCAGTGGGTTACTTTGATGGAAGTTTCTTTTTGAGTTGGGTCATATGTTGCTTAAGTATCTCTCATTTACTTTTCGCTTTTAGCAGGGGATAAATCTGATGTTCACAGGCAGTTTTGTATTTAAATCTTGGGTGTTTGGATATATTTTAGGAAGTTCCTTGGCTGTTGAGTGCCACACATGTGATTCTCGATGAGATTTTTGTGGAACCGGTTCTGTATTTTCTATCAACTGTGACATTTTGTAATAGTTAATAGGAGATTGCTTTCTGAGCAACCCCAAATAAAAGAGAAGCTCGACAACGGACAACTGTGTAGCTAATGAAATAGGAGACTGGACAGAACTGCAAATTTTGAATCAGCATTTTGTTCCTCTATTCCTTTCACATATTATTGACACTAGTTAAAGGGTGATGCTAACCCTGTTTAGCTTCAACTTTTTGAAGCTTAAAAGTAAAATTACATGCATGTACTCAAATTCATGCTGAAGAACTATGATACCACTTCCATTATTTGGAGTTTTGCTCCTGACCTTGTGCACCTCACCTGCAACAACAGAGGATGGGGGGGCAGCCTTCTTCTCCATCTTCCATCACAGCTAATAATTTAAGCAGAGACTTCTTCTCCGTCTTCCATCACAGCTAATAATTTAAGCAGAGAGATTCAAAAGCTTGTTTTGGTGTTATACCGAGGGAAGGGAAAAGATGGAGAGAAACGTATCTATAATTTTGGGCATGGGGAAAGGCACAAGAGCCTTTTATCCACAAAATCTCAAGCTCCAACTGCCTTTTCCTATGCTGCGATTCGTGATGTGCACAGGTGTATAAGGGAAAAAATGGAATTTAAAATAATAAAAAATGGGTCAGTGATAATTTAAGGGCATAGA
Organism: Malania oleifera; assembly: GCF_029873635.1. Classification (NCBI taxonomy): domain Eukaryota; kingdom Viridiplantae; phylum Streptophyta; class Magnoliopsida; order Santalales; family Ximeniaceae; genus Malania; species Malania oleifera. Next base: position 24,703,021 of record NC_080425.1, read on the forward strand.
CTTCACCTTGCTTTTAAATTTCATAAAGTCATGCCAGCGATGGTAAAAATTAGAGTGTTAACTCTCAATCATCATTCCTCAGGAAAGATGATCTACTAGTTCGATGGCTCGATGGAGGTGAATTGGTCTTCAATGGCTGTAGCTATAGCCAATGATCATAACAAATAGATCATTTAAATATTTGATATTTGTTCTTTTGGCTCCAAATCTATGATTATTTTTCAAATATTTATTTTAAGAAGTTAGATTATTGTTTATAATATTAGAAACTTTACAAAAGTTTCTTTCATCGCCCGCCCTTCAAAAACTACAACATTTGCATAGAGGAGTATCTGTGTGGACCACTTTTGACAAAATGATTTTCTCCCCATTGTAGTATTTAAGATGAACTTCTTAATAGTTTTATTTAGTTTTAGTTAATGTTAATATTTTGATACTTTTATTTTTATTTTTCTTTTGAAGATTGGGATATGTTGAGAAATACTATTTGTACTTTTTGTATGTAATATTATTTTATCCTCCTAAAATTCATGACGTCCCAAAAAATACAAAGATATTAAGTTTTATTAACCAAAAGAAGCATAAAAGCATATCTATTGCTTATTTATTCTTATTTAATATACAATATGGATACATTGGTTTAATGTGAAAATTAGTGAGTTTAGTTTATTATTGCCTAAATGTTTTGAAAAAATATATCAAAAGAAAATCTCCTTCTTAGTATCTCTAATCCTTGTATTATAAAGGGAATTTCCCCACCTGTCATCTTTCACAAATCCAAATCTATTCCATGTAAGTTGCTCTCATATGCTTTTAAAATATTTGATTGTTTAAGGGTATAAAAAAAATTTTAAAGGGTAAAAGACACTCATCTCCCTTGAGGTTTTGCAAAAGGACAGATACTTCCTCTGAGATTTCAAAAATCTCAAGAATCTCTACTAAAGTTTGTCAAAAATGACACAAATCTCGCTTGAGATTTCAAAATATCACATACCTCCCCTGAGATTTGCCAGAAAGACACAAACATCTCCTAAAAAAAATTTATTTTTTTTGTAAAATTTAAGGGAAGATTTGTATCTTTTTGACAAATTTTAAGAGAGATTCTCGAAATTTTTAAAACTTCAAGAGAAGTTTCTAGAATTTTTGAAACATAAGGAGAGGTTTTATATTTTTGTCAAATCCCAAAGAAGGTAAGTGCGTTTTGTCCTAAAAAAAAAATGCACAGGTAACTAACAACATGTCCTTACACATGCATATTTTAATTAATTCTTCTTTAACTAATATTACTATTCTAACATATATTTTAGCAATGATCTGCGATGATGTAATTTCAACTATTATGGAGATTCGTGCTATTGGGCTATATCTGACTTTTGAATATCAAATTTTCATTGATTTTTCCACGATAATTTAATTGGTCAGAAAATTATTTAAAATTTTTTTTTTTTTTGTTAATTTTGTATTACAATTGGATTATTTTCAAGTGAAAGAAAAAGAAAGAGGAAGCAAATAGACTTGGGCTCTGACCACCTACTATTGTCGTGAAACCACTTTCACACCACTTTCCCTTTAAACAAATACAGTTTCTATTGTAAAAGATGAACTAATAATAGGATGTAGGCAATAAAATATAATAATTAAAGGGAACTAATCGATTGAGGGGTGTGTAGCACTTGCCTTAGGATAGATTTCGCCACTTCGGTATGGTGCAAAAGCCTCTTCGGCATCCACTCTTAGGATACATTAGCTCTTCTAATTTGTGTACACTCACTGCTCGAGAGACAAGAACAACTTTGACTTACTAATCCAAACATATATGAGAAAAATGATGAAATAAGAACAACGAAACTATGATTGCAAGAATTTCAAATTCAGTAATCGGACATGAACCGCGGTAATAAAAAAAAATTAGATAAAACAACTTGGGAGGAAGAAGAGAGCATTCATAGTTTTTGTAACGACCCAAAAATTTAAAACAATCAAATAACATGATTAACGACGCGATCAGATAAATGTTCTGATGCCACTTACCACGGCCCCGAAAAATTTCAACACATCATATATATAAATACCCGGAATGTCATATCATAACTACTATCAACACATACATGCCTTGATACCACGATTGTCGTATCATAAAAAACTCAGTGGGGTCCAAGGTATCACTATCCATAACATAATAAAACAAACGACAAAAGCAAATATTTTTTCTAATATCATATATACCAGAGTACTAACCCAATCAGGACATCTGCCGGTCACAAAATAATACATATGATCACCCCAAATATCCAAAAACATCTAACACAATCCATACAGTATCCTGCCCACACTCACCCTCGATGTGATTGTTTCAGTCCTGTCCTGGAGCTCCTAGGCTCAACTTCCCGAAGGACCTGAAAAGTTAATATTTTGGATGGTGTGAGATACCTCTCAATAAGACGAAATACATTATAATCATTGTGTTGTAGATGAGTTCTATTGTGCCAATTATTTATATATGTCTCTTATATTACCCCTAAATATACTCAACATCAGTATAATCAATATGATGCAAACATAAGGTTTACGACATATCACACACAAGGTAAAATAGTTTATAATAGATCTGCTAAGGTACGATTTACGACATATTTCAAATAATATAATGTAGTTCAGTTACATCTACTAACGTAGGTTTTACAACACATCACAGATAATTAAATTTACACTTCTATAACACTTCTATATGCCACACAAATCATCTCCTTCGATTTATACGCCACACAGGCCTTCGGCATCAGTATAGACTTCACACAGAATTTCTATATTGAGCATCACTACTTCAATTTATTCGCCACACAGGCCTTCGGCATCAATATAGACTTCACACAGAATTTCTATATTGAACATCACCACTTCAATTTATTCGCCACACAGGCCTTTGACATCAGTATAGACTTCACACAAAGTTTCTATACTGAATCTCATCACTTCATATTTTTCAATCAAACGCAAGATCTAACCTACCATTTTATGATTAATGGAATTAAACTGTCATATCTACATATCCATGTCAAACCTGTCATTTTAAAATTTTATAGTAATCCTACTATATACATATATCCATAAACTAGTATTATACCACATACTCACAATATCATACCATCACAATTTCAACAAACTCATATAAAATTATTTGTTAATTAATCTCATGTTACACAGTTATACATTAAAATATTCATTTAAGTAATCTGTATCCATCGGGAAAAAGTGCGTATTTCTAAAATCTGGTTCGATTGTTTTCCGAAAATTCTATTTAATTTTAAACATGCAATTTTTTTCTAAAATGGAGGCACACGAACCACCCTCTTGGTTATTTCCAAATATGTATAACACTCAAAAACGACCATGTCATACGCCCAAATCATACAAAAATTCAAATACGACGTATGCATATAATATACTCAAATTTAATCGGTTCAAAATCTTTAAAAAGCTGATATAATGTATTCCCCTTACCTGATCCCTAGAGAAATACTTGCAAGGATCCTAAGGTAGTGTCTGTGGCATTCGCACAAATCCTTATATTCATAAATTTTAACTTAGTTAATTAAATCTTGGAATAATTACTATCGCTCATACGCTCTCATTCACCGGTTAAATTCTAAAAATGCGGGTATGATTCACTTTTCATATTTAAATTGAATTTTTAACATATTTAAAAACACCAATATGATCAAACTTTCGCAGTTTAATCTTATCCTATGAATATTTCCAAAAATCTAATATAATCAAATCCTACAGTTTAATTTAATCCCAAAAATATTTCCAAAAATCTAATAAAATTCAATCCTACTGTTTAATTTAATCCTAGGAATATTTCAAAAAAATCTAATATAATTCAATCCTGCAGTTTAATTTAATCCCAGGAATATTTCCAAAAATCTAATATAATCAAATATTACAATTTAATAAATAAACCATAATTTTCATACCCATAAAATTATTTAGAAAACCATATAAATATTCCAATAATTATATACCATGATTTAATCGGGTGAATTTCTAAAATAACTGACATAATTTGTATTCTTTACCTTAGCCTGCCTAGGATCCCCAGATCAAAAATCTGTTCCGATTAAAATGACGAGAATTGAAGTTAGGACCCTATGGTGGTGTCTGATCGTCAATTTGACTGAAAATTTAAGAGAAATTGAGGAGAGAGAGAGGGGGGGGGGGAGTTTACCTCATCCCAAGAGTGGTGCCTACGATGCCCTAATCACGAATCCACTCCGGTTAAAATTTTGGTGGTCAAGAATGAAACACAGATGTATTTTTCGTTCTTCGATCGACACACATTTGACCGAAAAAATCGAGGCGGAGAGAGAGAGAGAGAGAGAGAAGGTGAGGAGAGAGAGAGACGAGAGAGAGAGAGTCTCTAGGAAAGAAATCTTTCAATTGAAAGATTGGATTGAATCTTTCCAAGGAAGATTCAATATATATATATACATATATATATCTTATTATATTATTTATTTATTTAATTCAGCTTAATAATTAATAATTATTCTTTTTTAGGCCGTTACAGTTTTTTTTACTTGTCTATGTTTAGCTCTCTCTCTCTCTCTCTCTCTCTCTCTCTCTATCTATCTCTCTCTCTCTCTCTCTATATATATATATATATAATCAATTTATTTTAAAACGGTCACAAGACTCGTTAAAAAATGGTCAAAAAATGGTAAGAAGAATAGTCAAAAAATGGGCATAAAAAGATGATTAACAACAACCATCAAAAACTATTTTCTAGAGATTAATAAAACTAAATAAAATAGTTAAATGACCATTAGAGGAGAGTAGTAAAAACCTTGAAATACCTTTACACAAAATACTAATAATCTCCCACTATTTCAAAAGATTAAAAGAACATCTAGGTTATCAATCAAAATGTAATGTATCATATCTAATGTCTTTTGGGTTATGAACTAGACTTAGAAAGCTAAGTTATAATACACAAAAATACAGTGAGACATTAAAACTCCATGAACCATAATTCCTATTGTAAGTCAAACACACTTATCATTTACATTATACTCTAAAGCTAAACCATTCAATGCGGGTTGATGCGATTAGGCCATGCACCTTTCCCGAATTTCACGAGTTCTTTAACAACCTTGCCTAAGATTACATAGGAGCATCCTTGTGATGACCCAAATTTTATATACCGGAAGACCTCAAATTGATTATACCAGAATACTGAATAACCTTATTATAACAATATTTCTATTATGCACAAATTTAATTCATCCTTAGAAATTCTAAAAATACAAGAATAACAAATTTAATATTCAATCAAAACCGCTCTTTCTAACCCCACCTATGCTTTCGTTACATTACTCTGATTTCGGCTATGCTTCTCAAGGTATCTGAAATGTTTAATGATAATTAGATAAGACACCTCTCAATAAGTAAGGACTAGATTAACATCAGTGTGTAGCTAGAATGAGGTTTACAGTATAATAATACATTTAATAATTTTACCTTAATAAAAACTGCATTTGAATAATTATGTATCAATTATGTAAAATTAAACATACTTTCCTTCAAATAATAGTTTAGGCCTAATAAATGGCCTTGATCACATAAATATATAAATATGTAAAAGACTCCCTTTTGGCATATGCATGTCATGTTTAACCCCCATGACCGGGTTGTGAGGTCTGAAAATACTTAGTTTGGTTGGCCGACCAAAGCTAAATCAAAATAGTATGTCTGTAAGTACAATTTGCCTATCACATCCTGGTATGAAAATAGGTGTGAACAACCCTACTCAAGCCAAATCAACAATCCGTCGTTAATACTTCCACAACAGTGTGATACCCCGTGAAAGAAAGGTTTGAAAAGGATTTGATGTTACTTCCCATATCAACAAGGTGCATCTTTCTTTTCGAGAGCCTTCCCACAAGAACTCCACAGTTAAGTGTGCTTGGCTTAGAGTAATCTTGGGATAGGTGATCTTTTGAAAAGTTTTCTTAGGAGGTGTGTGAGTGAGGACAAAACACACTGAAAAAAACACGTGTTAGTCTGCGGGGCCAGTCATTAGTCCGATAAGGCCCACCCCTTGTTATCTAGTCCAGGTCGAGAAGGAGAGACGTCGTGCTCCCTGACAGACTCAGGTTGGGGAGTTACAAAATGGTATTAGAGAAATTACCTAACCAAAAGTGTGATGAGATTCACATTGCCTGAGTTTGGAAATGTGGGTTCGTAGCGAGGGCATTGCGTTCTGTAAGTGGGGGAGAATGTGATACCCCATGGAAAAAAGGTTTGAAAATAATTAGATGTTACTACTTATATCAACAATGTGTACCTTTCTTTTCAGGAGTCTTCCCATAAGAACTCCATGGTTAAACGTGCTTAGTTTGGAGTAATCTTAGGATGGATGACCTTCTAGGAAGTTTTCTTAGGAAGTGTGTGAGTGAGGACAAAATACACTGAAAAGGACACGTATTGGTCTATGGGACCAGTCATTAGTCCGATAAAAGCGCGCCCCCTATTTTCTGGTCTAGGTCGAAGAGGAGAGACGCAGTACTTCCTGACAAACCTAGGTTGGGGAGTTACAAATAGTGTGACTGCACTCATATTCTTTTGTAACTACGGTACCGAGCATTCACCACATTTGAACCATCAGGGTTCTTAAAAAATATAAATATAATTTATACACTAAAAATATTATCATAATATCATCATTTTTCCCAGTCAACAATTGGTAAATAAATCTCATCAATATTCACAATCAAACATGTAATAGATATATCACCTTAAAAATCCCATCATTTTCCCAATATAAAATTTGTAATAATCCTTATCATTATTCCCAATCAACCACGAAATAAATATAATACCATAAAATTCAAACTTGCTCAATTATGTAATAAAATAAAATAAAATAAACTCATGACACACAATTTATATAATAATTATAATTCCATAACTTGTCTGTGAAATTCTTATATATATTTATATTCGGTAGATTTAAATAAAAACGCGGGTATGACCATCTCCCCATATTTAAATTTAATTTCTAATATATTTTGAAAAACGCAAATATGATCAAATCTCTGCAGTATAATTTAATTAAGGCATATGGATATAATTAAAATAAAAATAATCAATTTAAATTAGGAATATATTTAAAATAAAACCTGACATAATCTAGCACACTTATCCTAACTCTGGAGCGGTGCCTACGATGTGCAAAAGGCGAAATTTCCCCGGTTAAATCTTTGAAGAATGGAGCTGGGACCCGGGAATGATGTTCGTTCTTTAATTTGACCGAGAAATGGAAGAGAAATTGAGAGAGAGAGAGAGAGAGAGAGAGAGAGAGAGAGAGAGAGAGAGATTGCAGAGGGGGGGGGTTTCCTGAATGTTCAGGAAGTCCACTTCCTTTACATATATATATATTATTTAATTAATAATAATTATTACTTAATTAATTAATGTTAATTATTTTTTTTTTACACTTACATGTACATTAGTTTTGGGGTCGTCACAATCCCCACTCCACACTTATATAAGTGAAACCATCAAGTGTACACCACAATTAAGCACACCACCCATAAAGAGCTATGGAATTTATTAAGAGCAAATGCTCAACCTCACATATTGTAGTCTTACATTATCCTCAATCACCATATGAATAAGCATTCATAGATTCAACGATAGTGTATACTATATCAATGGATGACTTATTTTGTTACCCATATGAAATTTAGGATCTCCAACCATATAGGTTGGGTAATCATCACCTTTTTGACCTTCAATTATAAGCATAAGCCTCATTTCTCTCCATGAGTCACATGCTAGCTTTTTGACTTAATGGTTTAATCAGAGGATTTTCTAAATTCATCTCTAATCTTATATAATCTAGGGATGTTACTCCCTCAAAAGCATATGTTTAATAATATCATGTCTTAGGCGTATATAACTATTTTTCCCATTATATATTTCATTCTTTGCACGAGCTATTATAGCTTGGCAATAACAATGGATAGACACTAATGGAATTGGTTCCATCCATAAAGGGGATATCAGCTAGAAAATTTCTTAGCCACTCGACTAAGGTGTTTTTCCATCTTTAAGACAATAAACTCGAATTCCATGGTTGACTGAATTATAACAGTTTGTTTGGATGATTTTCAAGACATAGAACACTTCCTAGGGTAAAGAAAACCAATAGTGGACTTTATCTCATCTTAATCAAATATTTAGTTAGCATTATTGTAACCCTATAATATAGCAAAAAACCACTATACATGATACCATAGTTCATGGTAACTCTCAAATATTTTAATAGTCTTTTCAATGCATCCCAATAGTCTATGTTGGCCTAACAAGGCTTATGAATCTTATTTTGATGATAACAAATCAGGAAAACGCAACGTATTTGGTTAAGTGATGATGTTTCAAGATTCAAATATGCGAATACAAGATCAAGTGCTTACAAGTGTTATTGAAAGCTTATACTTCAAGAAAGAAAATCTTATAAAGCTATAAACTATTGAAGCTGGAAATCAAGGTGTACTTGAAGAAAAGAAGCTATACATGAAGACTTAGTGAATAGAAGTATTATAGTTGTTTAAAAGTCTCATGTCAGTACTTTGCATACGTTTCAATATAAGTGATTGAAGCTCTTAGGATTTAATATCAACTTAGAGACCTGATTTTGAAAACCCTAGAAAATATATTTTCAAAATCTCAATTCAATATTCCAAGTTTAAAAGCTAACAAGTTTTTGGAAACACATTTCTTAAATTCATAAAAATTGCAAGATCAGGCGACTGACCATGTCTAATCAGTTGACCGACACTTTTGAAAATCAAAGTTTTTGGAAAGTGATAACGTCAGGCGATTGACCATGTTTGATCAGGCGATTGACATTTTATGCTGATGAAAATTAAACAGACAGAATAGCATCAGGTGACTGAGCTCTTAGGATCAAGCGATTGACCCCATTCTGTGTTTGAAATTTTACTAATTTATAAAGGCATAGGCGACTGACCCCGATAGTTCAGTCGACTGACTTTCAATTATTTAAATTTAAAACAACGAGAGAATGTTTCCAAAATTAATTGCTTGGACCCCAAACAATGAGAAAACTTAGGAAACACACCAAGTAACTTAAGGAATACGAAAAATTAGTTTTTAAACTCTATAAATACAATTTGATTTCAAGAATTACACACCCAACAATCAATAGCAATCAACATCCAAGCTTACACTCGTACTATCAATGCTCTCTTACTGAATACACTTTACTAAAAGTTCATTGCCGAGTTCTTGTTGATCAATTCTCACCGTACTCTGAGTTTTCTACGAAGATTTCAATCTAAGAATAAATCCACGGTGATATATGTCTCAGCTTCAAAGTCTTTATATTGATAAACTGCTGAAGTATATTTTGATTTTAATTGTACTAATAAGCTCTTTTGAGAGTATTTCTTGTACACAAAATTGTTCTTGTATCTCTTGTTGTTTTTAACTGTTCAAGGGATTGAATCGTTGCCTAGTGAGAGGGGATTCTTGTTAAAGAGGGAACCCCACCTGAGAAGGAGAGAGGTTGTAACTTTGGCCTAATAAAGAAAGTAGGAATCCTCACAGTGGTTGCTTGGGGCAAGGACATAGGCCTTGGACCGAACCTTGTAAAATCCGGTGTCTCTCTCTTCCCTACTCTCTTTAATTTTTTGTATATATAAATTGCGTGGATGCTTACTTAATTGCTAAAAAGTAATTTTTTATTGGGAATTTCAGAAACCTTAATTAAAGTGAGCACGTTGATTGATAAATATCAAAGCTCATTAACTTATTGATTAGTTATATACTTAAATACATGTAACTTACTTGATATCAAAGTCTGAATTTTGGAAGTTTGCTGAAATTTCTATTTTGTTTCATATTGTGAAATAAACTTTACCTTGTTGATTGGATTGACATATTCAAAAGCTAAATTGAGTTCTGATTTTGAATTAAATTACTAAAAGGAATATTGATAAAGTTGCAAAGCGTTGTAAAATAAAATCTCTAAAATTTTATTCAAGTTGATCTTTTCATTCATAAAGATTTAATCTCAAATTGATTCTTAGTTGTACTTGTGATTGCAACTTAATTATACTTGTGTGATTGTTGAATCTAAAATAATTGGGAAAGACTTAATAAAAATATTTATAAAGAAAATTTTAAAACCCAATTCACTCCCCCCCCCCCCCCCTTTTTTCTCTTGGAGACCACCTTAGTTCTCAATTGGTATCAGAGTCTTAGGTTGTAGTAAATCTTAAATTAGAAGTTACATAAAAATCCCTATGACACAACTAGGAGTATCTCCCTTTGCTAAGGGTTAATTCTCATCTAGACCACTTATTTTTTGCGGTGTAAACTACACCTTTTGGAAACAAAGAATGAGAATTTATTTACAAACTATGGATTGGAAAGTATGGAAAGTTGTCACACATGGTGACCTTATCCCCACTAAAATCATGGATGGTAAAGAAATACCTAAAGAAGAAAAAGAGATGATCGGCAATGACCATAAGATGTTGCAAGTAAATTCAAGTGCTATGAATGCATTATATTGTGCTCTTGATGTAAATGAATTCAATAGGGTCATGGCATGTAAATCAGGTAAAGAAATCTAGGATAAACTTGAAGTAACCTATAAAGGTACTATTGATGTAAGAGATAATAGAATCGATATGCTCACTAGTGAGTATGAAGCTTTTAGGATGAATCCTGATGAGACCATTACTAGTATGTATACTAGGTTCACCTTCCACCAATTTGGGAACCTAAGACAACTGCAATAACAGAAGGAAGAAACTTGAAAAATACTTCCCTAGATGAAATGATAGGATCACTCCTCACTTATGAGATGGCGATAAATGAAAGAAATTCTGAGAATAATAATAAAAACAAGAAATCAATAGCTCTCAAGGCTGCTAAAGATAGCTATAGTGAAGAAGAAGAAAATGAATTAGACGATGATAATATAGCCTTCATCGCTAGAAGACTTGGAAAGTTTTTCAAAAAGAATAAGAAGTTCAATCGAAAGTTTAAAGGTTCAAAATTTGACAAAGGGGAGACAAGTAAAAAGGAAACAAAGAATAAATCCCCTACTTATTATAATTGTAAGAAGGTTGGGCATATTAAACCTGATTGTCCACAACTTAGGAAGGATGCTAAGAAGAAGAAGAAAAAGGCTATGAAAGCTACATGGGATGACTCAAGTTCAAGTGAATCGAAGGAGGAATCAAGTGATCAAGACATGGCGAACATTTGCTTCATGGCAGAAGATGATGATGTAAACTCCTATACTAGCTCATTAAAAGAATCTAGTGATGAGTCATGCAGTGATTCGTGTGATAGTATGCCTTCATATGGAGAAATGCAAGCTAAACTATTTTCTCAACATAAAAGGTTCATAAGAGTATCTAAAAGAAAAATAGTCTTAAAAGAACAAAATGAAAAGTTAAGAAACCAAATAGAAACCTCAAAATCTGCTTAAAAAAAAGACTCACACATTGATGATCTTATAAAGAAAATAAATGAAATGTCTCAAGACTTGGTAAAGTTACAAGTGAATGGTGAAAGCAAGAAGGACTTAGAAATAAGCAACCTTAAAAGTAAAATTGAGGATAAAGACAAAACCATCTACAATTTTACAAAAGGAAAGGAAAACTTTAAAAAGCTGGTTGGTACTCAAAGAATGTCACTAGACAAAAAAGGAATTTGATACAATAGAGTTAAAAACAAAAGGAAAAAGAAACTTTACATAGGGTACTTTGTAAAGGAATCAAAATACTATGCTTGCTCATCATCCACTAATGCTTATAAACACACTACTTGCTTCTTGTGCAAGAAAAAGGGACACATAAAGTTTGAATGTCCATTCAAAGGAAAAATGTTAAAATCAAGAAAGTATCAAGAGTCAAAACAAAAAATAAATCTGAAATAAAAGGACCTAAGAAGGTTTTGTCACGCCCCGAACCCGCGAGTGGGTCCCAGGTGTGAATTTAGTAACCCAACCTGTCTCTGTATCAATTAAAACATACATGATACAATATACAAAGAGGGTCCGACCCCGTGGGGTGAACAGATGTCCCATTTACATACACATAAACATCCATACTCATCAAGATACGAAGCGGAATACGGTCTTTCTATACAGAAACGGTACCATACCAGAGTCTATGTCATACAAGCATATACATCCCTATGAATACCATATATACTACGGGCGTCTACAAAATCCATCATGACAACCCGGTTACAAAACTCATACCTATCAGGCACTAGTAGTAGCTAAACGACACCCCTCGCTTCCGGATGCTAGGATGCTAGTTTCGACTACCCAAAAGACATGAAAAACATTTGTATATATTCAGGGTAAGACACCTCTCAGTAAGGGAGAAAACATGTTATATCAGTGTGTGGCATACCAGTGTTATTTTACATACTTCATAACACTATTAAAATACGATACAGTTCGAAACATTTCCATATATTTTTATACATATACTTACAATTCCATATAGTTCCATACATTTCCATGCAGTTCCAGTATTTTCAAAAAAATCATTCCAGTACATACGATACCCAAAACATACGGTCAGTGTCGTCTCACTAGTTCGCAACTACACAAGGTCACCTCGTCTCACAGCGATTACATTGCTACATACGCAACTACGTTGTGGCGACCTAGGCCCAATAGTGATTACATTGCTCCATACACAACTACACAAGGTCACCTAGTCTCACATCGATTACATTGCTACATATGCAACTACAATGCGACGACTCAGGCCCAATAGTGATTACATTGCTACATATGCAACTACACAAGGTCACCTAGTCTCACAGCGATTACATTACTACACATGCAACTACGAAGTGACGACTCAGGCCCATAGTGATTACATTGCCACATACGCAACTACACAAGGTCACCCAGTCTCACCGGGATTACATTGCCACATGCACAACTACGCTACGATGACTCAGACCCACGGTGATTACATTGCTACATACGGTGTAGAACACACCCTTCGGTGACCAGCCGGAGCATACTGGTGATATTTCACACCCCGGATATAGAGCCGGCCACTCTCGCCCATGATAGTTAACCGATACATGGTTGTTTTACAAATCCCTGGAATCATTTTGGAACTCACATTCCTATACATTTTAGTGTACGGTAATAAGCCGCCACATAGTTGTTTTACAAATACCTGGAACAAATACATACAACCATACATACCACACTTATTTGGTTTACGGCAAATCATATCATTTACAATTTCAAGTATACAGTTTATGCAAATATGGATAACAGTCATCTTAATAATACAGTTTAAACAAAACAAAAAGTTTTCCAAACAAAGTAGAGATGATACCCGAAATCCCCAACTTTTTCTGAAAACTGTAACCCGAAAATCCTGCATTTTTACCCGATAGATTTCCCAAAATAAGTAGTCAAATCATAGATACGATTGTAGCCTATAAGCTTACCGATCTTGATTTCGAAAATAAACTGATATAAAGAGAATCCCCTTACCTTAACTCGAATTCCAACTACGAACTCTACGGTCCCCAAAACTATGAACCAAGACTCCAAAACCTACAAACCACGGTACAGTACATGCTTACAATCCGTACTACTACACATATACTGAATCAGAAATGAAAATTGAGCCTTACCTCGATTTTAACCTAAAACCCGAAAAGCTCCAAAACGAGATTTCGATTCGCTAGAAACGTAGAGAATCCTTTCTTGATCCTCGCAGTATCGTTGGATTTACGAACCGGGCAACAATTGGCAAACAAAACTAGAGAGAGAGAGAGTGTGTAGGGAGAGTTCTAGAGAGAGAGAGAGAGAGCGTTTAGGAAACTTAGCCCCAAAGCAACCCCAAAATATCCTTATAAAGACCTTTGACTCGGGAGATTTCGTTGACGAATTGGTGTTTCTCGTCGACGAGGTCTTTAGGGATTTCGTCGACGAAACGAAAATTTCGTCGACGAATCCTGATATTTCCAACTTTCGCCTCTCGGCTTTTCCTCATCGACGAACCTCTGAATTTCGTCGACGAGAAGCCTTCTACCTTCGTCGACGAATTATGGCCTCATCGACGAAGTCTACAGAGTTCCATTTTTACCCCTCTTTTACATAATAAATCCATATATCACGGTTCGGGTTCTTATAGGTTTGGGTACTAAAAAGTAACACCTTGAATCCTTCTTGTAGGTATGCTTTAGGACCACTCCATTAAAAGACAAATGGTGCTTGGATAGTGGGTGTTCAAGACACATTACAAGAAATAAGTTCAAGTTCACCACAATAATGCTTAAGGATGGTGGATATGTCACCTTCGGAGACAATGCCAAAGGAAAAATAATTGGTATCGGTAAAGTAGGTAAAGAACCACACTTCACCATTGATGATGTTTTACTAGTAGTTGGGTTAAAGCACAATTTACTTAGCTTTAGTCAATTAAGTGACAAAGGCTTTGATGTAATCTTTAAACAAGACAAATGCATAGCTAAAAATTGAGAAAATCATGATATCTTATTCATGGCAAATAGAGTTAATAACATGTATTGTATAAACCTTGAAAACCTAATATCTCAAGAAATCACATTCTTAATAGCTATGATAGAAGCAAGCTGGTTGTGGCACAGAAGACTAGGACATGCAAGTATGAAATTACTTTCTAAATTAACTAAAAAGAACTTAGTCAAAGGACTACCTAGTACTAAGTTTGTAAAAGACAAAATCTGCGATGCATGCCAACTTGGAAAGCAAATTAAAACTAGCTTCGAAAGAAAGAAACATATTTCCACTAGTAGGCCCTTAGAACTCATCCACTTAGATTTATTTGGCCTTGTCATTACACTTCTTTTGTTGTCTTCATACTACTCATGAGAATTAAGCTCGAACAATAGTCCATGAACTAAGTCTATTTCTAGGGGTGACTTAGCTTTCACATCTTGAGTAGGCAACAAGACCTAAATTTCTATCTCCCTACTAGATGTTACCTCTAGGCTAACAAGTCAAAAACATAGACTAGTGTGCAAAGAATATCCAGAAAAAAGGAAAGTTGAGTTTCATGAACTCTGAGTTGATGTCAAAAATTCAAAAGAACGATAAATGGCTCAATAGTACCTCACAAAGTGTCATAGTCACCATCGGCGCTCTCTCAATGCTCACAAGGAACCTTAAGTGCGACAAGTCACGTGAACGTGTATTTTCAACCTCATGAGATACCATGTAACTACAATAGTTTATATAGCCAAATTAACACGAGTGTACTACTAATCAATTCTTCATGGAGTTACAAAATCATATAAAGAGAAACTTCACATAAATGACTTAAGTGTGTAATTCTTAGGTTATATGCAAGTATGTGAAGGGTATAAGTCAGTGTTAATCATGGCATACGTCATCTTTCTTTCTTACTTTTTTTTTTATTAATTAATATAAAACCCAGCAAGTAGACGTGTACAGTGTCACATGCAAATTGTCACCCCTCCTAACTAAAGTGGAACATTATCCTCAATGTGAAAGCATAAAGGAAATAGAAAAACTGTGCACGAGTGAACAAACTAATAAAAAATCACTACCACTAATGCAACAGAAAAAGAAAGGAGAAATGCAAATAAAAATAAATAAAACAAAAAGAAAAAAAATGAAAAAGAAAAACAGTAAGATAGAAAGGTTAGAGGACTCCCTTAGGGTCTTCTAGAAGCAAGACCTCTTTATTTGGATCGAAGGGGGTTGTAAGAAGCTTGGGTTGTTGTTCATCGACCATGGAACTGTTATCGTTCGTTGGATCCATAAGTTCTACTGCATCGTGGGAATGGATGGGTTCAACGATGTACGAGCGACCCCATCAGGACCGCAATTTCCAAGGGAATAAATATAGTCTAAAGTTGCAGAGAAGATCTTGCTGATTTAGGAAAAATTGTTTATCTTTGATTGTATGCAGTAGCTTCATCCACTTCTTCAATAAGTGAGTCTTGTCATAAAATTTCCTCTTGGGTTCTTTAAGCTCACACACCCGCAACTTTCTCAAACCTATGACATTATCAAGTCAAAAGTTAATCTGTTTTATAACCCATAATGCATAATGCTGAATCTTAACAAGTACATAACATGCCTTACCGTAAATCAACCTGTAGGGAGTCATCCCTGAAATTTTCTTGAATGCAGTTCGGTAGGCCCAGAGCGCATCAACTAATTTCTTAAACTAGGCTTTTCAATTAGGACAACCCGTCTTCTCAAGTATGATCTTGATCTCTGCAAAGAACTTACGCTTATCCTGCGTTATCCCATGTTCTGGCATTCGATCGGTGGCAAGGTATTTCACTATATCATCAAACCCAGGGCCGCATAATGTGTCGGTGATAGGATCGATGATGTCTAACATCGTCAACTCCGACAGTCTCCATCACGCATCACGGACTGGTATTGCATCTATCTCTATGAACTGCCCCTCTAATTCAAGTACTCTCTAATCAAGAGAACTTTTTCATCAAATATCTCAATTTACTCGGGAGCTTCAGGCTGCTACATATCCAAAACCACAAAGTCCACTGAGTAATAAAATTTTTTAACCTGTACTAACACATCTTCAATAACACCTCATGGAACTTTTAGTGATCTATCTGCCAATTGTAGCATTATAGGTGTTTTCTTCAAATCACCTAAACCTAACTGCTCACATATCGAATATGGGAGCAAGTTCACACTACTCCCCAAATCAAGTAAAGCTCTCCCAAGACGAGATTCACCAATCATGATAGAAATAGTGGGAGAACCAGAATCTCTGAGTTTCTGCGGAGTTTGACTTAATATCAACGCGCTAACTTGCTCAGTCAAGAAAGTCTTTTTCTTCACGTTCAGTTTCTTTTTTACTGTGCATAGGTCTTTCAAAAATTTTGCATATGCAAGGGCTTTTTGTATGGCATCCAAAAGTGGAACGTTGATCTTCACCTGTTTGAATATTTCTTGAATTTATGTATGATACTTATTTTTTTGACCAGATGTCAACAGCTGAGGATAGGGTACCATAGGTTGATACTCCTTAACAGTTTCATCCTCCTTATTATCTGACTTCTTTGAACTTGAGCTTGCTTCATTTTTTTTTTTTTTTGCTTTATCTGTCTCGGTCGTCACTTCAGGAGTTGGAGTAATTGCTTGTTTATTAGTGGGCATTTCAAGATGGGCAACTTCTTTTCTGCTTCTCAAGGTAATAACCGCCTTTGCCGTTTCAATGGAATCCCTAGAAATAGTATGCACTGGTTGCTGTTGTTGTTGATAGACCTGGGGATTAGGCTGTAGCTTTGCATGAAATTTCCCTTTTTCTAAGGTATTTAGCTGAATACTTTTCTTATTCATGGTATCTCTCAGTTCACTAAAGGTTTGATTACTCTGATTGTTGGCCGTGGTGTGAATCTGCATGAATTGCTAAAACATGTTCGCTATCTGTGTCATGCTATCATCAAGAGATTTCTTTGATGGGATAGGAGCTAAATTTGGTTGAAATCCCGGAGGTGCATAGCTCTAAGAAATCTATTGCGGTTGATACTGTGATTGAGGAGCTGCAACTGGATGATATAGCGACTGTGGAGGTGGTGCATAAGATTGAGGAACTTGCTAATATTGTGAGGATGATGGACCAGACTGATCATTCCTCCATGAGAGGTTCAAGTGATTCATCCATCCAAGATTATAAGTGTTCGAGGATAGCTAATTCAAAGATTTGTTGACCCAATTCGCTGATTGTACCCGATCATATCTACTCTTCTGCCAAACTGGTAGTAAACAACAATCCTGAATCCTGTGGTATGAGGTCTCACAGATAGAGCAATCCCCAGCTTTCACTTTTTCTGATTTCATAACCTTTAGTTTCTTAGACAGCACAGCAACAAGAGCCTCTAGACTAGTTTTCTTTTTGATCTCGTATCCGCCTCCACCATTGATCACTCTGAGAGGTTGTGCTGCTATTGGTGCCCGTTCATTTCATGTGTTCCATTGTTGAGCACTCTCAACTAAGTAATCGAATAATGATAAAGCTTCATCCGGTTCCTTGCTGAAGAACTCCCCTTTGCGCATGGTTTGGATAAACTGTTTACATACAGGGGTTAAAATAGTATAAAAATAATTCACTAACCTCCAAGATTCGAATCCGTGGTGTGGATATATATATTCATTAGTTCATTGAATCTCTCCCAGCAAGCTTGGAACGTCTCGTCACCTCTTTGCATGAATTGACTGATATGCTTCTGCACGTACTGAGTTCTCTAAAAAAAAAAGAACTTATGTAAGAACTCACGCCGAATTTCAGCCCAACTAGTAATAGAGTTAGGTCGCAGAGAATTAAACTAGATTTTTGCCTTATCTTTCAAAGCAAAGGGAAACAAGCGAAGTTTGATATACTCATTGGTTCCGGCCCTATTAATGAAAGTGGTGCAAACCAACTCAAAATCTATCAAGTGTTGGTATGGACTCTCAAAATCCATCCCGTGAAATTGGGGTATCACAGATAACATGTCATGCTTAATGTTGAAGTTCGGTGCATCTTGTGATAACACAATACATGAAGGTGTGGATATGCGTGTAGGCTGTTGAAGTTCAGTATGTTATGTATTACATGCTAGTAGCAAATATAGGTTCTCGTGTGCCTTGAACTTAATTATAAATTGCTTAATTGAACCTATCAAGTATAGATTTTATGGGAAAATGTCTGATTTACAGACGGCATGCTGCCGAAATTTCGACAGGAATTTTCCCAAAATAAAACCTTGTGCTAAATATGATTATGATAAAATTAATGTTAAAACATTTTTGAAAGGATGAGTGAAACCAAATAGATAATTAAACTTCATCCTAGCATAATCATCAACCGTTTAGAAAGGCTCAGATCCATCCCTATAGGAAGCACATAAATGATTCATATGCATCACTTTCGTTTACTGAATATCGAGGCTCTTGAGAATACCCTAAATATTATATCCAGTGCTTAAAGGCTTATGATTTGATATGGAATGTTCTTGGGTAATGAACATTATTGCACGCCTCAATATATACTCTTTGATGCATCTATGATCTATAGGGACAACTATACTAATCAAGTGACAAATGCAATTGACAAATACTCAGTATAGTTGATTTTAAAGATTTGGATTGATGGCTTATACTACTTAGCACAATGAAACAATTCTCTATCCAGTATAAGCAGATTGTTGCATCTAAGCTATAATTAAAATCGATAGGGGGAGCATCTTAAATTAAAATGTCTATCATGTTATGCTCACCAACACCTTTTAACTTAGATCTATTATAAACTTACAGTGGCATGTGCTTAACCGAAATGACCTTTGTGAAAATCTTAAGTTGATATATATTTCTTTGCCACATGTTATTTGATTTGCCATATGATCTCGCATGTGATTGTTAAATTTTTAGGATCATTATGGTTGTTGTTTTCTAGTTATATTTTAGTATGCTCTTAATTGACAAACCAGAAAATCTGTGCTTGCTTGTTTTAAATTAAAGCTTCCTTTTCAGCAAGCAACCCCCGACACTATTTTGCAAACATTAACAAAGGGATGTCTATTATAATTATATACGTATATATATATTTATTTACATGTATTTTTGGCAAGATCAAATTTCAAAATAAACACTTTTTCCTCTTGCCTCATTATTATTATATACATATATGTTTTTCAAAATTGCATAACTGGTTCAGTATCTTCATATGAAAATGCATGCAAACTGATTAGACTGTTTTTATGCTCAAATCCTCTTTTTGGTATCATATGTCGTGTGCCTTTAACTCAAATTTTCCATGGGTCTTATGATATGTTTCAATTGTAATCAATCATGTCACTTGTATACAGGTATTTTTGGTAAAAATGTTTTGTTTTCAAACAGCATGCTGGCAAATTTTCTAAAAACCTTTTTCCAAACATATATTGTATTTAGATGATTATTTGCCTATATACTTAAATGTTTATTTAGACCCTTTTTGCTGTTGCCAAAAGGAGGAGAAGTAGGCAAGTATTTGTTATCATAAAAAAGGGGGAGATTGTTGACCCTATGGGTCATATCTCGATTTTGATAATGACAAATACTCAAGCATTTAATGACTATCTAGTTTATATGCAGGTTTATATTAGTAGATATACTAATGACACATGAAGTAAAGCTTGAAGACCCGAAGATCATTTTTATTGTATTTCATTATTATTTAATTAGGGTCTGTAATATTTAAGTAGAAAAGGTCTGTAATATTTAATGCATATCATGCAAGTAGGAATTATGAGCTTAAAGACCTTAAAATGACTCTAGGTCCCTACACAAAATCATGACCTTAGAAAGACCTTAGGGATCACCCTTCAGTCGACCGATGCCAGATTTTTCGATGTCCTAAAGAAGACCTAGACTAACCTTAGGACTCCTTATAATTTATAAAAATATATCCTATAGTCTTAAACATTAATCATTATATGAATAGGGTGAATGTATAAGGGAGTTGGGACCGAAATGCATTGAAAATGCATTTTTGGTCGACTGAACTTTCACAGTGTAAATCATTTGGTCAACCGAATCAGTCAAGTGGTCAACATTTTGACCATAACTCGGTCGACCGTACTGTACCAAGTTCATATAACTTGGTCGACCGAACTCCCACCGAGCCAACTTTTGACTCTTTAGTCGACTGACCAAATTTAAATGGGCAACGCCTTGGTCAACCAAACCCCTACGTGGGAGAATCCAATGTCCTAATCGATCAAACTTCATAGTTCAAAACCACACGGTCGACCGAACTGTGCGAAAATGGAAAAATTACCTTGGAACCCTTAGTCTAGTCGACCGAACTCTCAGTTCAAATTTCGCCTGGTCGACTGAACTTCCTCACTTGGTCACCCAAACCTCACATCCGGTCGACTAATGCTCTCGGGTTGCCATATTATTTTTACCACAGTTAAAATTTTTAAACGGGGTTAATAAGGTTAAAATGGTTTAAAACAATACTAATAATCCCCTATGTGTCCTGGACGATTATAATCATGAGGTAGTCTATATATACCCCCTCATTTGAAAAGATTAGTAAGTGATTAGGAAAGTTTCTCTTAAATATTTTATACCCTTTTTGCTATACACTCAACATTCCAAGCAAATTTTTATGCACTCTTCTTTATTCTTCTTTGCAAAACCATCTTTGATAAAGAGAGCGTTTGTTGTATCCTCTTCATTTGCATTATTGTTGCAACTTGAAGAGTGAATATATTTGTGTGTTTTCATACATTATTTTAAAGCCAATATACTCTCCCATTTATTACTGTTGAAATTATTTTTAGAGAGTTAGCTTGAGTTGATCCCAGATTATTTCATTGATAAATATTATTTTGGGATAACTCGTTTGAGCTTGTGAATCTTGCATTATTGTTACAAGTATTCAAAGGCTGGTTCTTGTGCTTTGTGAAATTTTTTTCAAACAAGCTTGATTTTGAATATCTCTTGTGTTAGAATCTTGAGAAAATCATCTTAGAGATATTTTGATTACATTCTCTGAAAATCTTTGAAACACTATTTGTGGTTGATATATATCTATATATAGTTTCAAAGATAGATTGCAAACACACTCTCATACTTGGATTGACTAGTGACATTATCTTGAGAGTTGTAGTATTATCCGCACTGAGCTTATAGTTCTTATATTACTGATGTGCATTGATTGATTGATTGATTATACCGTGCTTAGTGGTACATAATCTGCTTAGTATAAGAAACATTTCTGTGTATGCAAAAATTTATACACATTTGTTGTATTCCAGGCACGGGCCTGAAGAGGGAGACTAGCCCTATTGAATAGTCTCAGGCTGGCTTAGACCTGGTTAGGAAAGTTAGGTGCGCCATCCTAGTAAGACGTGTTGGTTAACGTCAGCCCATTGAATTGACCTGGTTGTAACCGGTGCCGCTTCACCCATTAAGTAAGCATTAGTGGAATCCTTGGGCTTGAGAGATAGAAGCGGGGACGTAGGCAGTATTTGCTGAACCTAGATAACATTTCTTGTGTGTGCTTTTGATTTCTGCATTTTAAATTTCAGCACATGAATGTTTGTATTTTACTGTTGTGAATGATTGAGTTTATTTTTGTACAGACAAACCCTAGGTTGAGTAATACTGTTGATCTGATTTAACCTAGGCGATAATTTTTAAATACCCAATTCACCCCCTCTTGGGAATTCACCAAAGCTAACAATTTGCATTACTGAACTTACACTATATCCATATTGTTGATGTGTATGTGATTGCGCGTATTGGGTACATATCTGCTTTACATGAAAGCATAATCACTGTACCAGTCTTATTGAGAAAAATACTGTTGTATTCCAGGTGTTGTGTGAGGGGGCTGTAATTCAACTCGGTAAGGATTGTATGTAAAGGTTGAGGTCAGCCCTGTGTTAATTGACCTAGTTGTTTAGGTGCCACTCCACCCACTTAAGTGAGTATTATAGTGGTAATCTTTGTACTTGTTAGCTAATGCAGGGACGTAGGCAATTTGCCGAACATCGATAACACTTCTGGGTGTCACTTACTTTTAACTACTTTCTGGTGTATGTTTGGTTGATTAAATTGTGCTATTTAATTTATGCTACATATTGCAATTGATTTATTTTACTTGCACTAGATTGATTTTAGGGTTGTGAAAATACTACTATTAGGATATTTGGCCTATGATATCAATTTTAAAATACCAATTCACCCCACTCTTGGGATCACGGTAAAGCTAACAATCTATATATTGGTTGAGATAGTATCTCCGTCTCCAAGTGAGAGATTGTTAAGTTGAAATGGAAACGGAGAAAATATGGAAATGAAGAAAATAGAAACGCCTTAAAGAGGATGAGTTGCAGCCATGTGCCAAATTCATTTCATAAAAAACACAATTATCACGTGCTCATTATCCCATTAGAATGCAATAACTCATTTCCTTCTATACCTATCATATGTATCTATAAATAAGAACATTTGTGTGCAAGTGAAGTGTGCAAGTGAAGCGAGTGAGCGAGGAGTGTGAGAGTGCTGAAGGTGAGAGAGAGAAAAGTGTGAGAAGAGTTGAGTTGAGTGTGTGTTTCTTTTTCTTGTTTTTCTGCCATATTATAATATATTCAGTGTGATCCGTGGACATAGGTCAGATTAGACCGAACTATGTAAATCTAGCGTTCTTATTTTGTATGCTTATTTTGCTTGTGTGTGTGATTATAGTTCCTAGATCCCTAACATATAGGAGTTAAATTAAGCCTAATTTTTATATTTTAATTTTATTCATTGATTACTTAATTTTAAATGATTAAATTGGAAAATCATGAACTATGACCTTTACCCAATAAAAAAAAAAAAGAATACAATTTAAGGCAATTAGTTGTTGTTGTTGTTGTTTTTTTTTTTTTTTCATTTTTTACTTTATAATATTACTTACAAAATTATTTAATTCCAAAAAAGAAATCTTATATTTTGAGAAATGTACGTACTTCCCAAATTATACTTTAAGTACTATATGGAGCTTGAAAAGCATTAGAGGAAGGAAAGAAAATAATAAGGAAGCATATAAAAAGATAAAAAATAAAAAGGAAATAAATAAAATACCAAATCATTGATTAAAAACTTGATTTAATATATTATTAATATTATTTTTTTCTTAATTTTTGGTTATAATAAAATAAAATTTCATTTTTAGTACTACTTGATTTAGGGAGAAATAAAATGAAAAATGATTTTTCTCCTTAAAATTAGTTCCATTTTCTTCTCTTTTCTTTTCAAACCATTTTTGTTCAAATAAATTGAATTTGAAACAACCATGTATAGAATTTTAAATTGAATTAAAATTTAACAATTAAATTGATATATAATTTTTTTTAATTCAATAAAAATTCCAATTGTTTAATTTTGAAAATTCACAAGGCTCATAATTAAATTTAATTGAAATTTGAAAATTATTAATAATTATATCTTAATGACCTCATAATTTCAATTTTTATTTAAATAATTGGATTTCATACATTTATAATCTCACATAAAAATATCTAATAATAATACAGTTTCCCGTCATTATTCCGAAGTTGCAGAGTACTGCAGTGATAGCGGCTGGTTAGAGATTAGAGATAGTAAACCACCCAAAGAAATAGGAAGAACCGGCAAATCTGACAACCCGGAGGAACCGGGCCGATCCAGATTGAACCGCATTATTTAAATTATGGTTGGTTTTTTTCCCATTCAGGCATTCAGCATCCGGGTTTCAGGACGTAGGGTTCGAGGTTCCAGCTCCCTCCCTTCCGCTGTTCACTCACCGGCGCTGCCTCTCTCTCTCTCTCTCCATACCAACGTCCGTACCAACTTAGGGTTTCAATACAGAATAGGCGTTCTTTGCGTCAATGGGTAGTAAGAAAAGAGGTTCTAATGCTGCTCAGGAAGCGGAGGATCAATTCGATGCCGCCAATGATCAAGGTATTACCGAACATACTAAGAAAAGAATGAAGAAAGAGAATGAAGAAGATGGGGTTGCTTCCCCTTCTATTTCCAAATCCATGAAGCCCATGGAGAGAAGGAAGAAGAGGAAAGCATTTGACAAAGAGAGACGCCGGGTTGCGCTTGAAAACTTGGAATCAATACCTCGACAGGATGGTCTGATTGGGAAATCAGATGAATCAATGGCGCCTGCGGGGACTTCACCTAAAAGCATTTTGCCTGAGTTTCATGTTGGGGTATTTAAAGACTTGGCGTCGGCTGATGGTTTTTTAAGAGAAGCGGCTGCGCAAGCATTGGTAACAGAGTTGTGGGAAGTTCAGAAAGCATATGAGAAGCTGGAAAATAAGGACTTGGTTGAGGGTGGTTTGCAGTTGGAAGCTGAAAAGGATGACGGTTTGAATAATTGCGCACCCTCTCTGCGATATGCCATTCGAAGACTTATTCGTGGTGTTTCTTCTTCTAGAGAGGTTTGCTTATTTCTCAAGTCACAGATGAACTTGTTTTTCAAAAGCATATAGTTTACTTGTTTTTGTTTACTTCAAGGGAGGTATGCTCATTTTTCAAGCTACACATGAACATTGGTTATTCAAAAGCATATGAACTGGGTGTAAATTTTGTTAAATTACCTATATGAATGATGGAAAGGCACAGACTCCTGAGCAGATGAAGCTACTTATGTTGGAAATTTACATGTAATGCCTGATATTAAACTTAATTCAAATAAATTTGAAGATAAGAACTATTTGAAAGTCACTTGTTGAGTTCTAAAGAAAATAGATGAATGAATCCATGAATATGTATTTGATATGTGCGCGCGCGCGTTAATAACTGATAGTGTGTGTGTGTGTGTGTATCAATTAAGATGCATTCAAGTTCTCTCTCATTATGTGTATATATTTTAAAAAGTGTGATAATATCAGTTATACTTATGTACCAGTACTATATACATAAAACAACAACAATGATCCAGGCCTTTAAGTCCCATTAGGTGGGGTTGGCTACATGAATCCTTTCTCACCAATTTACACAAGTGAGTGCAATTTACTGTCGCTAACAATAACTAATTCACCCCTCCTCACTGGTGCACCATTTGGCTTGTAATGATGCCCAAATCATTTGAGCCTCTTCTCCCTTGCCCCATCTCCTATAGGTTCTATGTCTAACTTTCTGCGAATTTGTTCATTTTTTAATTATCTTTTAATGTTATACCACTCATTCCCTTTAGTATTCTAATTTTGTTGAAGTTTACTTTTCTGATATGTTGTTTATTAGTTGTCCGACATTCTAATCTATGTAGCATAGTTGGGCTTATAGCTGTTCTATAATATATATATATATTTTAAATTTTAAGGGTATTCTATGATTACACAATATGCCTAAAGCACTTCTCCATTTTACCCACCCTACAGTATCTCTATGTATAACATCTTCTTCGATTTCTCCTTCAATTTGCATAATAGATCCAAGGTATCAAAATCTAATAGTGCTATTAATTTCTTGACCATTTTTTCTGTAATATTCCTCCCCCCCTTGGAATCACATTTCTTATATTCTTCTTATTTCTAGTTATCATAAAACCTCAAGATTCTAAAGCTCTGCTCCTTAATTTTAACTTAGGTTCTACTCCACCCCTATTTCATCAATGTTGGACAATATCATCTATGAAGACCTCATTTTGAATCCTCCTAGTGAGTTCATTTATCACTAGTGCAAAAAGATAAAGGCTCAAGCAGATCCTTAATCTATACCTGATGTGATTGGAAAATCCCTAGACTCTCCGCCTGTTCTAACGCTAGTCACTATTTTATCATACACATCCTTAATGGCATCAATATACCTACTACATGCTTTCTCTCTCTCTCTCTAAAACCCAATATAGAACTTTCCTAGGTATCCTATCATAGGCTTCCCTAAGTCAATAAAAACCATATGCAATTTCCTCTTCTTTTCTGTAAAGTTTTCCATTAGTCTTCTTAAAAGATATGTAGCTATTGTAGTCAATCTTCTAGGCATTAACCCAAATTAATTTTTTAAGACCCTCTTTTCTAATCTTAGTCTTTGTTCAATTACCCATTCCCGCAATTTCATTGTATGACTCATAAGTTTAATTCCACGATAGTTATTACAATTTTGAATATTTCATTTTTTTTGTATATAGATATTAAAGTGCTTTTGCCCCATTCACTTGGTGTTTACTTAGTTTTTATAATTGAGTTAAATAAATTAGTTAATCATGTAATTCCATTATCATCTAGGCATTTCCAAACTTCAATTGGGATGTCATCCGGGCTTGTATATTTTCCATTTTTTAAAATCTTTTTTTAATGCAAGCTTAATTTCATGAACGCTAATTTTGTGAATAAATGTCAAATTTTAGCTATTTCCTCATTTGTCAATTCCAAGGTTAAGCCTTCTAGGCTTTTATTTGGTTTTCTTCAAAAAGTTTATTAAAGTAACTTTGCCATATTTCTTTTTTGTTTTCTTCTTTAACCAAGAGACACTACATCTTCATTTTTTATACATTTTACATTACTAAGTCTTGCTCTTTCTTTTCTAGCTCTAGCAAGTTTAAATGTCTCTTTCCCCTTCTTTTGTGTCTAACGAGTATATAAGTTAATATATGCTCTATGTTTAGCTTCACTAACGGTTTTTTTTTTTTTTCCATCTTTTCTTGCCCTTTTATACTTTTCAAACTTTTCTATGTTTATGCATTTTTGCCATATTTTATACATTTTTTTTTTTTTTTTGTCTTTATGGCTTTTTGGACATCTTGATCCCACCGCCAAATTTATTTACTAGTCAAGAATCTTCCTTTGGAGTTACCTAAAATGTCTTTTTAGCCTTTTTTTTGCCCTTTTATACTTTTCAAATTTTTCTATGTTTATGCATTTTTTTCCATATTCTATACAATTTAAAACGTCTTTTGTCTTTTTAATAGAGTTAGTAATCCTACTCCAAAGAGCTTTTGTGTCTACACTATTCCCGATTGTCCAATCACCCTCTTTGATCAGTTTATCTTTAAATTTTGTTATATTCTCCTCCTTTAGGTTCCACCACCTAGTTCTCTTATATTCATTTATGTTACCTTTTCTTTCCATTTTCTAATACATATATCTAACCCTAGAACTCTATGTTGCCGAGTTAAACTTTCACATAGGATATCTTTGCAATCCTTACATGATAAACAATCTATCCTCCTAGTTCAGAAAAAAAATTATTTGACTTTTATTTATTCCACTCTTGAAGGTTATTAAGTGTTCGTCTCTTTTCTTAAAACATGTATTCACTGTAATGCGATCATATGATTTGGTGAAGTCTAAGATCATATCTTCGGAACCATTATATCCATATCCATGTCCTCCATTTATCCTCTTATAATCTTTATAGTCCTTTCCAATTTGTCCATTCAGATTAGCTTCTACGAATATATTCTCAGTCCTAAATCCGTTGTATTATACTATCCATATCTTCCCCAAAATTATCTTTTAAGTTTTTGTCAAGCCTAGTTGAGGAGCATGAGTACTAATAACATTGATTATCTCTTGACCCAAGACCACCTTGATTATTTTTGATTCTATCTCTACTATTTTAACATATATAACAACACTATCTTTAGGTCTTTGTCTACAATGATTCTTACCCATTCTTATGTTTTTTTTTTCTAGTGTACCCAAATTTAAATCTTGAATTTTCAATTTCTCCACGGTGCATTTCTTTATGGCAATGACCTAGTCCACCCTTGCCCATTTTTCACTATATTTGAGTGGTATAAGTACAATGCGTTGCTTTTAGGGGATGCCTCAACATGTAATCTGTAAGGATCCATATAGAGTTTTGATCAAGTTTTATGTTGACTGTCAGCTATGCAACCCTCCTCTACACAAACTTGTGACTGGATGAGTGTGAAAATATTTAGGACATTGAGTGCATGATAAGCGGAGTTATTAGTACTATATATATGCGTGTGTATATTTTGGACAAAAACAGTTATGGGTGTATATTTAATTTATATGGTGGAGACACTAGTAAATGAGTGTTTGTACATGTCTTGTTTTTAGATTGTTATTTCTCTTGGACACTTCAGAGTAAATTGTTTGGTATTTTTTGGAGATAATTGGGTTTGTCCCTCCTCTTTGGAGGCATTTTGTGTTTTGATGTGTGTGTGTATATATTTTGGACAGCAACATTAATGAGTGTATAGTTGACTTATATGGTAGAACCATTATAATTCTATGACGGCGATGATGCGAGTAGTGTTTGTACATGTCTTGTTCTTAGATTGTTATTTCTCTTGGACACTTAGGAGTAAATTGTTTGGCATTCTTGGAGAGAATTGGGTCTGTCTTTCCTCTTTGGAGGTATGTTGTGCTTTGATGTTTAGGGGATTTGGGAAGGGGAAGGAGAGAAAAGCTCAAAAGCCTTGGGCCGATACTCTACCATGGCTATCTTTTGGTTTATATGGTTCTATAGAAATGGCCGAACTTTTAAAAGTTGAACTACTTATCTTAATTTGTTTTGGGTTTGAGTGGTTTTTATCGTGTCATTGTGGGTTTCGATGAATAGTTTATTTTGAAATTTACCTATGGCGGATTTATTGTGTTGCGTTATTCTAGTAGTGCTGTTTTGTAATTATTGTTTTAACTATTTATATTTTTGTTTTTTTATTTGTTTTGTTCTCTTTTGTGTTTTTGGGATGATAAATTGTCAACATTAATTTCTTCTTCTTCATTCTATTGTAGTAATCTCCTTTCCAAGAACCTCATCCCTATCAATCCCTTTCTAACACCTTATCAAGAAAGCCTTAGCTCATTCATAAAGCTTCTTTGAATTCCAAGCTAGACACAACTCTCTTTCTTCCTCCTATTAACACAACCTCCTCTCTAACATCTTATGAAGAAAGTCTTAGCTCACCTATCACAAGCCTTTTGAAAATCTAGTTGAAACACTATCCTTATTCCTCTTCCTAGCATCCTACATACCCCATTTGTTATTTGCGTAGCATTTGCTATCTAGTGACCTCCAACAAAAGCACTTTATCAGCATAGTATTGGCCCAAATCGTACTTGACTTGTCAACAAGAAATCTTTCCCATTACTAAAAACCAAACTAATTGGCTTGAAGTCCTTCACCCAACAAGATCGAGTTTAGTAGGAACTAGCATATCAAAAGTGGAATTCACTATGTTTGAAAAATCTTTAGTAAAATCATGCAACTTCCCACAATCTTGGGAAAAATGCCAAGTAAACTCATTGGATTTGGAGCTTTATATACATTCCACTCGGATAGGCCATACGAAGGAGATTGTAGTGTCATTTTGCATTTTGTGAAGAGCACCATGTATTTCTTCTCAATGATAGGTTTTTGTTTTTGAATATGTTTACTTTATCTCAAGTTCTTGAGAGGGTTTTTGATTTGAGGATGGACATGTGTAACTGTGGTTTAGTTTTTTTGTATTTTTTTTGGTTTGCAATACGAGGGCATCTTATTCTCTTCTTCTTGTACTTCCTTTTTCTATCTAAAAGGCTTGAATCTTCAATTTTTGTTTGATTTAACTTCTTTAGCTGTGTGTTTGATTCTTTACTGACTGTTAGCTTACCTTGGAGTTCCTTTTGGTCGTGTCATGCTTGAAAAGACTCTTTTTTCTCTTAAGAGTGGTCACATGACCTGGATTTAGGCCCCCCCTTTTTTTTGTCATTGTTTGGTGTTGAATAATTGGGTAAAATTGAAGACCTAACCTCAATGATAGGACTCTCCCTCTATTTATAATATATGTCAAGTACAATTCTAATGACCATAATAGCTTTACTAACTCATACTTACTAACATAACTCTAACACATAATAATAATGCTAAATGACTAAATAACCATTAACACTCCTTTCAAGTTGGAGTATATGTATCATATGTTCCTAGTTTGGTATTAATGAATTTCACACGAGCACCTCCCAAGGCTTTAGTGAACAAATTAGCAAGCTGAATCTTAGACTTCACATGAGTGGTTGTAATGAGCTCTATACAAATTTCTCACGATTAAAGTGGCAATCAACTTCAATGTGCTTTGTCTGCTCATGGAAGACTGAGTTGGAGGCAATATGAATAGCAACTCAATCATCACACGTCAACTCTGTAAGTTGAGAATGTGGAAAACCTAGTTATTTCAACATTTTCTTCAACCAAATAAGTTCACATGTAGTGTGCGCCATAGCCCTATACTTTGGCTCAACACTTGACCTTGCCACCACAGTTTGTTTCTTCCTCTTCCAAAACACCAAATTACCTCCAACAAAGATATAGTACCCAGTTGTGGATCTATGGTTGGAAGGCAACTCGGCCCATTCTGCTTGTATATCCTTGAATATGAATGTGACCCTGGTTCCAATATAAGAGACCTCTCCCTGGTGCACCTTTGAGATATCTAAAAATGCAAATTACTGCATCCTAGTGACTTGTTCTTGGGGAATCGAGAAACTGACATACACCATTTGTTGCGAAGGATATATCTGGTCGAGTGATTGTGAGATAATTCAACTTTCCAACAAGTTTCTCGTACTGTCCTAGGTTAGGCAACAAATCACCTATATTTGGCACTAACTCACTATTGTGATCGTTGGGCATATCAACAAGTTTGGATCCTAAGAACCTAGCCTCATCTAAAAGATCAAGAAAATACTTCCTCTGTGACTAGATGGTTCTTGTATGAGATCTTGATACTTCTATACCCAAGAAGTACTTCAATGGCCCCAAGTCCTTGGTTTGAAACTTACTCTGTAGGAAAAGCTTTAGTTCCTGCATGCCTTGATCATTGTCACCAATGATCACAATGCTATCCACATATAAGCCAAATCCTACTGGATGGAGTATGGCGACAAAATACAAAGTGATGTATTGCACACTGTTGAAGGCCAAACTCAAGTACTACAACACTAAATCAGCCAAACTGTGTTCTGGGAGATTGTTTTAATCCATATAATGATTTCTTAAGCCGATACACTAAGCTTGAATTCCCTTGAACAACAAACTTAGGTGGTTGCTCTATTTAGAACTCCTTCTGAAGATCACCATGTTGGAAAGCGTTCTTCACATCTAATTGATGTAGAGGATGCTAAATGACTAAATAACCATTAACATTTTGGATTATATAGGAGTGGTCAATAAGTTGGAAAAATTGTCGAGGGATTTTCTTTGGTTTGCTGTGGTAAAAGGGATCAGTTGGTTAGTTGGGAGATGATTTGCAAACTTGAGTTTGAGGAGGTTTGAGACATGGTAATTTGGTGTCCAAGATCATTGCTTTTTCCCATATAAACTAGCTTGTGGAATAAATGACAAAGAGTAAGTCGGTGTTACACTTTTAGGAGGATTGGTGGGAACTGCTAATGCTGCAAAAAAGAGCTCTTGGATGCTTATTTCTCATATTTCTCTTTGTTTTGCCTCATCTATTTTGCCTCTATAGTCTTCCTAATGCACCTATTTCTTATTTATGGTTTGTGGTAACTTATCGAAGAATTTTCATTTCTTAGGAATCCTAATGAAGAGAAGTGGAGGATATGATTTTCTAGCTCACCTTATGGGATTCATTTTAGTTATGATCTAGGTGGGATTGTAGGTTGTGGACTTTGGGCACTTTTGGTGTTTATTCATGTAGATGTTTACTCCTATTTAATTCGTTTGTTCAATCCTATTTCTTTTCCTAGATTTTAGATGCTTTTCTAGTGGTTAACAAGGTGGTTGAGGTCATTAAGAGGAGGAGGAGGGGGGGGGGGGGAAGGAAGGGGATCCTCTTTAAATTAGACTTTGAGAAAGCCTATGATTTGGTCACTTGGGGCTTCTTAGGCAAGTGATGTGTAAGAAAGGCTTTGGGGACTTGTGGAGAAAGTGGATCAAAGGGTGCCTAAGTTCATTCATTGTGGTCAACCTAGAGAATGTTTTATGGCCTCTAGAGGACTTAGACAAGGGGATCCACTTCCTTCTATCTTGTTCACTCTCATAGTAGACACCTTGATTAGGATGCTTCTATGTGCTCAGGGGCTGGGGGTGATTACATGTTTTTATGTGGTGATGTAGAAGTGGAGGTCTCACTCCTTTAGTTTATAGATGATACCCTACTCCTTTTTGAGGACAACACCACAAAATTCTAAAAAGGCATTTTGTTGCTCAAAATTTTGAGCAGATTTCGTGTTTAAAATCAACTTGTCTAAGAGTGGATTGGTGGCATTAGTATGGGGGATGGGGTCCTATGGAGCTTCAAAATATTAGTGGGGTGTGCTTTCCTTGAATGACCCCTCTCCCATCTTGGCCTTCTGTTTGAGGTAGCCAAATTTTGAAGCCTTTTGAGACCTTGTGTTAGAAAAGGTGGGTAGGAGATTGGAGGGTTGGAAGAGGGCATACTTTTCTGTTGGAGGTCGTGCCACATTAATTAATGCTTCTATCCAACATTCCAATCAATTTTATTTCCTTGTTTAAAATTCCTTCGAAAATAGCTAGATCTTTAGAGAGGTTGATGCATGATTTCATTTGGTGAGGTTTAGGCGAGGGTAAGACAGAGCATCTAGTTAGCTGGGAGGTGGTTAGTAGACCTAAATTTAAGAGGTGGGGGGGGGGGGGGGGGTTCTGGGAATTGGAAATGTGTTATCCAAAAGCATCTCCTTAATAGGTAAGTGGCTTTGAGGTTCCCTTTGGAATTTGACTCCCTATGGCATAAGGTGATAAAAAACAAATATGAGTTGGAATGGGTGGGAATGGAGAGGTAGTGCTATCATCTATCATG
This sequence comes from Malania oleifera, assembly GCF_029873635.1. NCBI lineage: Eukaryota > Viridiplantae > Streptophyta > Magnoliopsida > Santalales > Ximeniaceae > Malania > Malania oleifera. Next base: position 24,736,350 of record NC_080425.1, read on the forward strand.
CACATCCCATGAAATTCATGTCCTAGGTGGCAAGTCAGTTCTTCCCTCTTATCCGATTCAAGTTGGGTAATGGTAAAAAGATTAGTTTCTGGGAGGATGTGTGGGGTGGGTGTGTATTTGTTGGAGCTGAAGGTGCCTCAACTATTTAAACTTTTTTTATTTTATTTTATTACATAATGCTTCTGTAAGCTTTTCTTTTCTTCTGATGGGGATTCCTTGTCATGAATTTCAACCGTTTTAGGAATCTCAATAAATGAGTGGCCGATGTGCTCACTACCCTACTTCCCTTGTGAGAGCATTAAGGACAGGTGAGTGTGGTAAGGACTTGCGTCAAACAGATGTTAGTCCAAGGCTGTCTGACGCAAGTCCTTCTCACTTCCTTGCCTCACATCAAATAGATGTCAGGATTGAGCCTGATTAGGCCTCCTACTCTGAAGCAAGTCATTTGTATTAACCCTGTTGAGAGCCAAAGTCCATATGAAGGCTCAAATCTTAGAAGGAGCAACAGCCTTTCACACTACTTTAAACTGAGGTACTTATGGTGTGTCTTTTTGTCATTTGAAGCCATAGCTGGACTGAGAGGTAATATGGAAAAAATGAGATCATACGTGTGGAAGATGTAGTGCATGTAGCTTGCAAGCAGCTAAATCCAGGATGGGCAGTGTGGGAAGGCTTCCAAGCAAATAGGAATGCCTTTTGGTGCTTCTTTCAAAAATAAGATAGTCTGTGATTATATAATTGAGAGATTTGGAAAAAGGATGACTGGTTGGAAGAAGCACTACTTGTCAAAGAATGGATATGTCACACTACTAAAATGTACCCATGCCAGCCTCCTCATGGTATTTCACATCCTTATTTCTAATTCTAGCTATGAAGGCAGGCAAATTGAAAGGCTGCAGAGATTATGGCTGCAAGGAAGAAAGGAGATATTCCACCTGATAAAATGGGATAGAGTTTGCTTTCCCATCTGATTAGGCTCATATACTTGAAAGATTTCAACCAGGCCCACTTTGAGAAATGTCTTGGGAGATCTGTTGCAGAAAGACGGTTTCTGGAAGAATTTATTGAGCACAACTGTAGTTTGGAGACTGTATGGTGGAGAACCAAGAATATCTGCTTAAACTTGTGGAGCTGGGCTGTTGAAAGACATTTTGAAGAGTCATGAGGCTTTCTTTTAATTGATTAGCTTTGTGCTTGGCAATAGAAACAGGGCTAGGTAGAGCCTGTCACTTTTACAGATGGTGTGATTTGCAAACTGTCCTGAGTCTCTCATCGCTGTACAATTGCAACAGTAGCCAGTGTCATATCTGAAGGGGGAAATGATGTGATTTAGGATATTTTGCTTTTTAGAAGGCAGCTGCATGGTTCGGATTTGGCTGAGGTTGAAGATTTCTTGACCAGGTTGTACAATATCAGAATTAGCATGGAGGTGGAGGATGCAGTAAAGTGGATGGGTGGAGGAAGCTCAAATTCTCAGTTATTATACTATTGATTAATACACTGCAAGGGCATTTGTGAATTTCCATAGAAAGCAATCCAGAAGCCAAAAACATCAAGAAAAAGTGCCTTCTTCTTTTCCTTGCTTGAAAGGCATCTTGGGTGCTATCCTAATAGGTTGAGAATGTGGGAGATGGTGTTTGTTGACAGATGCTACTTGTGCAATGCACAGGGGGGACAGCCCAAGGCAAATTCCATTACACTGCAAGTTTCCTAGGAAAATCATGTGCTTCTTTTGGTAAATTGTTCAGGATTCTTTGGGTTATGCCACAAAACCTCCTCCTTTTCTTTCTCAGCTGGAGACTAAGGGGCAGCAACAAAAACTGGCAAGTAGTCTCCCACAGGCAAGGGAATCTGGCCACACAAAAGAAGACAGCACAATTCTAATATATAGAACAGCTGATGCCTACCTTCTCTCTGCTTTACCATTGCAAAAATCTTGAGCTTCTTTTGAGGTTCAGGATTCCTTGGGTTATCCCAGAAAACATCCTCCTTTTCTTTCTCAGTTGGAGACTAAGGAGCAGCAACAAAAACTGGCAGGTCATCCACAGGCAAGGGGATCTGGCGACACAAATGAAGGCAACACAACTCTAAGATTTAGAGCAGCAGTTGCATGCCTTTTCTCTGCTCTACTACTGCGGGCTGGAGTTGCTTATATTATTCGAGGAAATACTTCAAAAAGCAAGGCTTTGGTCGTATTTGGATTTATTATACAGATTCAGGTAAATATTTGTGAACATGCTAAACTTTGAATGATTTTTTGTTTGATTTTTCCCTGTTTCAAATGATATTTTCATCTGATTTTTGATCAATGGTTGATACATTTTGGTTTCCAACTTTGATGATCTAGATTTCAATTCCAAGTGACTCGGGATGCAAATGTCCTATGAATCAGGACATGTGGTCTGGACCATGGTTCCGCATTCCCAGGGTGGGGGTGGGGAGTGATCTTGGTAACTATGTTTATAGCAAACAAAAAAGCCACATTGCCCACTGTTGTACATGAATATTAGAAATAATGCACTAACATATTTGCACTTTATTTATGTTCACTTTTCTATACTCTAAATTTATTTCTTTCACTTCTGCATTATGGGGTAGCAAGGTCTTTGTGGAACTATCTGTTCCCCTGTTTTGGCGAGGATCGGTTGGCTCCACAGTATGTTCATGAGTTCTTAGTGGTGAAATTTTGGGGTTTTGGAAGGGACAGAAGGAGAAATTTCTGGATTTGTGCAGTTTTTGCTAATTTGTGGACACTCTTGTCTTGTAAGGAATGCTAGTATTTTTTAAGACCAGAAGACTTCTTGGAACTTGATTTGAGAGAGAGTTACTTTTTCTGCTTCCTTTTGGGTGCATTCTTTTGATGAGAGTGAGTCCACCTCCTTTAGAGAGTTGGTTTCATTTCCAACTTGCCATTTTTTACCAACTCTTTCAACAATTGAACATTACACCAAGATTAAGGCCAAGGTAGTTCAATGGAAAAATCCCTAGCCTGCAACCCATGTACCAGCCAAGAAATTGCAATCGTTCGCATTTCCAATGGAGATAAGCTCATTCTTTCCCAAATTGTCTTTCAAACCTGAAATTGCTTCAAAGCAAAGAAGTAAGCATATGAGATTAAGAATTTGATGCACTTGCACCTTACAGAAGATCATGGTGTCATTCATGAAGAGGAGGTGAGAAACTTCCAGCTCCCTACCATTTCCTGCCACCATCAGCCCTTTTAAGAGTCCTTTTTTCGTAGAATTTTGCAATAAGATTCTGAGAATATCCATCCCAATGATGAAAAGCAAAGAAGAAAGGGGATCTCCTTGATGTAATCCCCTGGAAGAGTGAAAGAACCCTGAAGGGCAGCCATTAATGAGAATTGAGGACAGTGTGGCAATGCACTGCCCAATCCATTTGCACGATAAGCTCCCAAATCCTTTTTCTTGAGTATGTAGAGAAGGAAATCCCAACAAGCATGGTCTAAGGCTTTTCCATATTGAGTTGGCAAACAATTCCCCATTTTCTGGACTTGATACACCTTCCTTCAACAAAGGCATGTGGGTGCTGCTCTCTGGGATTGCTTTTTCCAGTCTTAAGGCGTGGACCTTGTATAAAAGCTTGTAAACACCGCCCACCATATTCATCAGAAAAATCTTTGATGTTAGCAGCCCCACCTTGTTGTAATTATTATAGTTAATATTATTGTTGTTATATATTAAGGGTTATAAATTTGTTTTCCAAAAAAAGGGAAGCCAGGAATTGAATTGTAATTCATACGCATGGGGGGAATTAACATTCCTCCCTTGAATGCAATTTAATCCTCATTTATGTAAAAAAACATGGGAATGGAAATTGGGGTCTAAATTTCATTTTCATTCTAGTTCTAATTCCGGTAACCAAACATAGTGTTGCCCTTCTTGATCCTGAGTTTCCTGCATTCTTTCCCTTTACTGTCAGCGTAGTTCTTCTAAGCTGTACTGCATCAACCGCACAATTTTCTGTTCTTGCAGAGCTACTTAGGATTCCTTGCATTTTCTCAATTTGATATTGTAATTGTGCAGTGATGTAATTGATGAGAATTCTAGTCATGCAGTGACTTTAGTGTGCGTTTTACATAGCATATGCACACACATTGAGAGGTTTCTTACAGTTTTATAAGACAGGCAAGTTCCCAGAAAGCAGAAGGTAGTTTTATACTTCATCTTTGAAGTTTTTTCTAAGATGGTTTGAAGTTCAAACTATTGAGGAACCTTATAACTTTTAGGGATATATCATTTTTGATCTGATCTGCACAGTACCAATGGAGATAATTTTTTAGGAGTTGAAATGTCCAGAAAAAAAATTTGAGCTACCTCTTGGCTTCTGTTGTTGCATGGATTAATCTGGACAAGTTGTGTCACTGTAAATCCTTGGTTTATGAATTTCAAAAGGCCAGTTGTTGATGTCTTCTCATTTTTATTTGTACATTTAGCATGTTAGAACACCTCTTATGTAATGTAATCTTCATTCCAGTGCGTGGTTTGTGTGCTGCACCATTAAGTCATTTTACAGGTTCATATGCTTTTGTATTCAGACGTTCTGCTTAGTGGCCATGATGTAGGACAAGAAGTAAGGCCTTTGGAAGATCCATGTTGGAAAATAATTACGAAGCATTGGTTTAAAGGGGTTGTTGGGTTTTGTTAGTAGTTTACTATGTGTTTAGTTTAATTAGTGTAGTATTATGTGTATTTGGGGGCTTGTTTGTAATATTTGTGTATTCTAGGGGTATGTTTGCAATGTAATGTAGTTTTACGGGTATATGGGCAATTTCATGTGGAGAGGCTTTATTTTAAGTAGTGTGTGAAAGCCATGTTGTAGGCAGTTGTTGAATTTGAATTGAAGTAAACGTGATTTTATGGTACACCTTGTATCTCCTCTCTTCCCATTCTTTTCTCTTTTCAATTTATTCTAATCTCTCCCATGGCTGCAGATCCTGGATGCTGCCCCTGCATCAGGCCATTTTACTTTTCCTGTTAATGGATCTGTCTCATTCTTCTTTGTCGTTGTTTTACACTTTCTATGGTTTATATCATTCTGTGAATCTCATTTTTGAAGTTACTGAACCCATAACCATAAGAAACTGCGTTGTTTGGGCATTTATGGATATCTACTGTTGTATGCTTACATATTTTATTGGAACCTATGGAACCAAACAAGTTACTTGTTGGTCAGTGGAGATGGTAGAATATCCAGTGCTTGCAATGATGCATGTTTTTGTGTGCAGTTATTTTATTATCTGTCCTGTTGGTCATTGTTTTACAGTGTGCAAGGCAAGGGTTTGCATTGGGCTTGACTATGCTAGTTGAGAGAATCCATGCCATTAAAACTGACTCATTGCTGAAACTTATAGCTCATTTGTTGGAGGTTTCTTCTTCAATGAAGGGCCAGGTAGGCAAGAAGCTCTTTTCTGTTTCAGAATGTATATTGATTGGGTTGCTATCATATCCTTTTTAAATTCTGGAAATATATCTTGATGCCATTGCAGGAAGCAAGGGATTGTCTCCTGGGTCGCTTATTTGCTTATGGTGCTCTTGCCCGTTCAGGAAGACTAACTGAAGAGTGGACTATGAATAAAGACAATCCCTACATCAAGGAATTTACCAATCATCTTCTCTCCATCGCTTCGAAGAAGCGATACTTGCAAGAGCCAGCTGTAATGGTTATTTTGGAATTGGTTGAACAGGTACTTTATTTTAGTTTTTAAAATTTAAAATGATTTGTCACTTAAAATCTGTTATGTATGATTACATACCTTGTATCTCTTTGTTGCCATAATGTTGTAGAAGGATTTACTGGGTTTTTATTATGATCAAAATGTTTTTCGACGTTTGTTTGTTTACACAGGAGTGGTGCTATATGCTTAGATTGGATTTTATAGAGCGCTGGAAGTTGTGGCTATAAAGATTATGTTCACTGTAGGGCCATTTTCCTCTTTGTTTTTAGGGGGGGGGGGGGGGTGGGGTGGCGTTTAGCATTGCTATTTCTTAAATTTATTGAGAGTAAGGTTGTAAGAATGTGCAAGTTTATTAAACTTCTATGTAAGTCTTATTAATATCATATTCTATGTCATGTTTAGTGGGTGTTTTATTTAATTTTTATTGAAAAAGAAAGAAATACTTGAGCTTCAAAAGTATTTATGGATTTAAGTTGACACCCGTGGTAGGAGGTTGCTGCACTAGGTGTCTTGGGAATAGCTGGTCAACTATTTCCTGGCCTTCTCCCTTAAAAAATGAATTTGTAGATTTAAGCTTTTCCTACTTGTCTTGATTACCCCCATTCTAATGATTTATTACAGATCTCCTATATCTTTAGTTGATAGTGTATGTTGCTTGTTTACTGGAATGTGCAGATGAATGCAATTATACCATGATTCTTTTTAATTGTCTATTTTGTTTGGTTTGTGAAAATTCTTGGTGTATTGTAGTCGCATTGCGACTTCATCATTGCAGGTCCTTGCCAAATTAGAATTCTAGTTGTACAGTTATTGCAGTCTTAACTCTTTTAACAACTCAGTTGCCTTTTAATTCCCTTTTAATGACTTAATTACAGGTATCTAAATTGGGAATTCAGACACCTATTTAATTCCCTTTTAACCTATTCAAGTGTCTAACATACACTTCGACCCATACCCCACAGGCCTGATGTCCCATTCTCATTAGTGAGCTAGGAAGAGGTAATTGGCCAGGGATGAGGTTCTACTGCTCATTGGAGAGATTTAAATGTGCTGCGAGAAATTGTAATAAGTTGTGGTCTTTGACCTTGAATTATGATATTTTGATCCTGAGTGATTGTTGAACCAAGGAAGAGGTTCTACTGCTCATTGGAGTGGAGAGATTTAAATCAGCTGCGAGAAATTTTAATAAGTTGTGATCTTTGACCTTGAATTATGATATTTTGGTCCTCAGTGGTTGGTTAACTGTTTGGTTAGATTTAAACTGTATCAAAGGAAATTTGGAGTCAGCTGTAAGATTTTGAAGAATGGACAAGTTGAATTTGATCGCTTGAAATTGAGGATTTGCTCTGAGGTTTTCAGAAATTTGAAGAGAAATTGATCCTGGAAGCACGAGGTTTGAGTTTCTGCTACTATATTTTTGGATTATTCCAGAAAAATTTTTTTGAGCAATTGCAAGAAATTGGTTTAATTATTGAGCAATTGCAAGAAAAGCTGATTCAGATTTGAAACAAGCTTCATGGCAATTGCAAAGTGAAAAATGCACCACCTGCTCTGAGGTATTGAACTTTTCCCCTCTTAATTAACAGTATTCAGGTTCCGTCCAGGCCCACCTAATCCATGGGACAGAGGGGCCTTCCCTTAAATCTGTAGGTAAGTAGGTATGAGATTTGAACCCTCAACTAACAACAGGCATTGTCTATGCCTTTTCCATTGAGGCGACCAGGGAGATTAAGATATTGAGATTGTTTGCAAAATATCCAAAGTTTTTGTTGAAGATTGATGGGATTTGCAGAAGGACAACCTGGAAATGTAAGAAAAGAGCTAAAGAACGTAATGTTTTGGTAAGGCTATTTAGGCCTTGGTATGTAATTGTACCACTCCCTTGAGATTTTTTGTAAATTTGTGAATTTGCACTAGGCCTATACCTTTTTTTATTCCTCCTACATGCTCCTCAATTAAAAAAAAAAAGGAAAAAAAATTCATTGCACTTCTTCCTGCATCAAATCTTAATTTTGTTTCTTCCTTCTTTTCCTTGCAAATCCCTCCTTTACTCTTTAACTTATTCTAAGAAAAAAGGATTGATTTGACACATTTGGTTATCAAGCAGTTGCCAATTCTCAATAATTCCTTTGATGTTAATGGTTGTTTGGACCTTCACTGTTCCATAGATTGGCTAGTTGGGATAGAGAGCTATTTTGATTAGTAGAGTTCTTGATTGCTAGTGCATCCATAAATCTATCTTATTGGTTTGGTGGAGCAATATTGGAAAATGATTGAAACTTGAAAAGGGACAAGGTATTTTGAAGTAGATGTCCTTGCCAGATGATGGGAAGTCCCTTTTGTAATATTCTCACCATTTACAAATTTTTGAGTTGGTTTCTGGTCTTAAAATTAAAACTTAAGTATGTTCTAGCTGCAAATAATTTGAGTTCAGAGGTTACTGCTTGGTTGCGGCTTTTCTAGGTTGTGGGTCCTGCAGTGGCTGTTGGGTTATTTAGGAGTTCCTTTGGAGGGGAATCCTTGAGCTGAGGGCTTTTGGGACCAATGATTGCTAAGGTTTCTAAATGTCTTGATTGGTGGAAGGTTAGGTTTTCTTCTTTGGGAGGCCAAATAACTTTAATTCATGCATCTTTATTTGATTCCCTCATATTTTTATCCTGGTTTAAGAATCGGGTGGGGTTGCTAAATGCTAATCATTTAGAGAGGACGATGAGAGGATCCCCTTTAGATGATATCTCATTTACCTAAAGAATGAGCCACTATTATTTGCTTTAGAGTTTGTTGAAGAAGTTTCAATTATTGAACCTATTATTGAGAATCCTTTTGAGATGATTTCTCCTCCATCACATGCCTATTTTCCCTCCATATTTTAAACCAATCTAATGAAAATTTTCTCGTCCTTGTTGAATATGGATTAAATGCATATTTACTTGATTCATCAATAGAGTTGGATGGTAAATGAGTTTCTTGTTTGGAGGAGTTGTTAATATATCAAAGAGCATTGAAGCTTTCTATGTTTGCGGACTATTTCAGTAGAACAGATAGTGCTTCCCTAGTTCATGCTCGTATTTTGTTGCCTTTAGTGTTGTCACATGGAACCATGGCATGGATGATTTGAAGCTTTTGAGTGGGAAGTATTTAGGTGGCTACTCTATTTGCCACTTATCTATGGGGGTTTTGGATGCAATTCAGCTCATGCCACTTGTTTATTTTGTTGCTTGGTCTGTACTGTTCCACATTGTCGAGTTCTCACTGCGCTATTTCAAAATTTAAGGTTGAGTTTTCTCTGATCTAGGGAGTTCGATGGAAACCCCCTATGGATAATTTTGAGGGATAAGATTCCCTTGTGGATTTAAAAATTAGAGATTTGTTGGGATATATAGATATTTAATGCATTTTATTTATTGTATGATTATTTTGTATATTTAATTACTTAGGTTATTTTGTAATTTTTGGTTATTAACTTTTTTGGGTTCCCTATTTGCCAATTAATGTTGGTTCTTTGTTGTTAGGATTTTACTTATCATATGATTAGTTGAAATCTCGCCCTAAACTCTTCTCTCTCTCTCTGTCTCTCAAAATAATTTCCCGCACCCCAAAACCTGAAAAACTCTTATCTTCCTTTTTTAGTTATAATTTAGTGCTTCCTTTTTCTAGTTACAACAAGTCTCTAGAGGTTTGTAAAACCATCCTTTTAGCATTGTTATATCAGATATCTCCATGCTATGATTGCACACCTTTATTTTGTTAGCTTTCTTCCAAAAGAGGATCCCACCTATTAAATGCCTCATAATAATTATGACGATGAAGAATCTCTCTCTAGCATTCTAAAGAATTGTTCTTGCAATCACTTAAGCGTAAATTCTTTTCTTTGGTTTTAGATTTTTAGTTATTGTGACTTGGATCCCATGTGCAGTTGGTGAACCTTTAGTGATTGCGACTTGGAACCCATGTGCAATTGGTGATTGGACTATTATAATGCATCTATGGTTATCCTGATGGTTCTTCACGTAAAATTTTTTGAACGGCACGAAAAGCTCTGTTTAGACCATGATGACTCTAAATTTCGTTGCTAGATTGTTCGACACTCTTCAAGCTTGTGTATGCCTATTATTCATGGGTGGCCTTCGTTGGAGGATTCTCATTGATGTTACGATAGTATCTCTTCTTGCTATCAAGGAAAAACGTGTAGGATTCCAATTAAACATGTGATAAAGGACTTTACAATTGGGAAGGTTCTCTAAGAATTCATGAAAAGAATTTACATATGAAATGCCGTGGATTAAAATTTTCCATTCGAAGGTATTAATCTTTTTGATCTTGTGTTTAATGGTTTTGCAGTTACCAATGGAAGCGTTGTTGAATCATGTTCTCGAAGCTTCAGATCTTAAAGAATGGTTTGAAGGAGCCACAGAAGCAGGAAATCCCGATGCATTACTTCTAGCTTTGAAATTGCGTGAAAAAATTTCTATTGATGTGAAGTTTGGAAAGCTTTTGCCATGCCCATTTAGTCCTACCAAGTTCTTTGCCCCTGACCATTTGTCCTCTCTTGTTAATTGCCTAAAGGTGATATTTAAAATTAACTTTATGCTGGTTGTGTAATTATGAATAAATATGAAAAATATTGAAGGGTTTTCTCAACAATTAAGTTTGTTTGGGGTATTGCAGGAGTCCACCTTCTGTCAGCCTAGAGTTCACAGTTTGTGGCCTGCTTTGATAAACACTCTCTTACCTGATATGGTTTTGCAAGATGAAGATGTTGCTTCAGGTTTAAGTTCCATTAAGAAGCACAAGAAGAGTCGCAGGTGCAGCTCCTCTGAAGAAGACATTGCCAAAATATTTCGGTGCTTTTGTGAAGTTATTATTGAAGGATCCCTTCTTCTATCATCTCATGATCGTAAACATTTGGCATTTGATGTTCTACTTCTTCTACTTCCTAGAGTGCCTGCATCATTTGTACCGATTTTTTTGTCTTACAAACTAGTCCAGTGCCTTATGGATATACTTTCGACGAAGGACTCTTGGCTGCATAAAGTTGCTCATTATTTTCTTAAAGAACTGTTAGATTGGGTTGGACATGATGATGCCAGAAGAGTTGCTGTTATTGTGGCCCTACAGAAGCACAGCAATGGGAAATTCGATTGCATTACACGGACAAAAACAGTCAAAGATTTGGTGGCTGAGTTTAAAACAGAATCTGGCTGCGTGTTGTTTATTCAGAATTTGATGAGCTTGTTTGTTGATGAAGGTCATGCTTCGGAGGAGCCTTCAGATCAGAGCCAGACAACAGATGACAACTCAGAGATAGGTTCGTTCGAGGACAAGGATTCCATTGGGCCAATGGGAAATTCTGAATTTTTGAGAAGTTGGGTTATAGAATCCCTCCCCAGTATTTTGAAATATTTGAAGCTGGACCCTGAAGCAAAGTTTCGGGTTCAGAAAGAAATTTTGAAATTTCTAGCTGTTCAGGGTTTGTTCTCTTCTTCTCTTGGCACTGAAGTGACATCTTTCGAATTACAGGAGAAGTTCAAGTGGCCAAAAACAGCCAGCTCAAGTGCTCTTTGCAGGATGTGCATTGAACAGCTACAACTGCTGCTGGCAAATGCTCAAAAAGGAGGAGGGCCACTTGTGGCATCAAATGGCCTTGAACCAAATGACCTTGGCTCGTACTTCATGCGATTTCTGAGCACATTGTGCAGCATTCCTTCAGTTTCATTCTTTTGGACCTTGAATAATGAAGATGAAACAGCTTTTAAACAATTGCAAGCAATGGAAACTAGGCTTTCTAGAGAGGTGAGCCTTTTCTAGTTTATTTTGGTTCTTAGTTACTTTTTCTGTGCCATGCTAGCTGTAATGCTTCTGAAGTGTGGCAGAGAATGTCATCAAATTTGTATGTTCAAAATATGTTGACATTGCCTCCATAGGTTATTATTATTTATTTACGTTTTTTTTTTTTTATGGTGATGAGAGACTTGTTCTTTCAGGTCCACATATGTTGTTTTCCCCTTAATCTTAGATCCTTTTTTAACTACTTTATAATCTATAACAGGAAAGGAGTTACGGACTCAGTTCAGATGCTAATAAATTGCACGCATTGAGGTATTTGCTCATTCAGTTGCTGCTGGAACTACTCCTTCGACCAGGGGAATTCTCAGAAGCTGCCTTAGAGCTTATTATATGTTGTAAGAAAGCTTTTGCAGCTCCTGATCTCCTTGACTCGTCGGGGGAAGATGAGTTGGATGGTGATGAGATGCCTGCCTTAATGGATGTCCTTGTAGATACCTTACTTTCATTGCTGCCACAGTCATCAGCTCCTATGAGGTCTTCTATTGAGCAGGTTCGTATGATAACAGCATGTTTGCCTTCCAAGTTCTAGTCAGTAAACAACTTTATTATGTGAAATTTGTCAATCTTCTTTGCTCTTACTTTGACATGAACTTAATACAATTTCATTTTCCCCCCCATAATTTGGTAGATTCATTTACAATCTGGTGTTGATATATCCTGGTTAGTGTAGACTTTCCCGTTCATGTTTCACCATTATGCTTTGTTGTGAAAATTCGCAAGTGCACGAAATCGTAACAAGTAATATAGTGATCAAGAAGGATGTCGAACCCACGAGGACTATTTACCTATTAACTATTGAAATTGTTCTAATTCTAAATTATTTGAGAATCAAGAAAAGTGGTGGATTTTGAATCTGGAAAAAAAATAAAAATAAAAAATAAAATTAAATCAACAAATGAATAATTGACCAAATATTTCAAATGAAGAAGATTTCACCCAAGAAGAAAACACTAAGGCAACCGACTCACCTAACCAATCCAAGCCCAAATCCTAATCATTCAATTAATCAATTACCATCCTATTTAACGGCAAAATATTCTAACTTATCTAAGACCCTCTCTCTAGTAGAATTAGAATTACCCAACATACGATAACCCGCGATATGTCTATGCGAATTTAAAAGCATTTGAGTACATTAAGATTAATAATATTTCACATAAAAGCCGCACAAATCAGGCTAGCACATTTGTGTCTTTCGTTCAATTCATGGCATGCATCTAGAGTAGCTTTTTTCGTTTAGACTGGACGGTTGATCATCTTTTTATTCATTGTCCGGTTGCAATGGACTTGTGGGTTATGGTATTTGGTTTGTTTGGAGTGAGCTGGGTTATGCCGCAATCTGTAGTGGGACTTCTAGCATGTTGGCAAGGCAGCTTTGGTTGTTATCGAAATGGGTTTATTTGGTTGATGGTTCCTCATTGTTTATTGTGGTGTCTTTGGAGGGAGAGAAATAGTAGGTGTTTTGAAGATAAGTAAAGATCCATTTCGGACCTGAAGCTATTTTTCTTTACAACTTTGATGGATTGGTTGGCTGCTTTGTGAAACCAATCATTTGCTTCTGTTTGTGATTTACTAGATTCTTGTAATTTCTGTTTTTGATTTGTTAACCCCATGTACACTCCTTGTGTAATTGGTGTTCATTTTTGTTATCAATAAACTTATTACTTATCAAAAAAAAAAAAAAAAAAGCTACATGCATCATTTCTCGAATTAACATGAACAACAAATCACTCAACTGTTGGCCAGATAATCGAAAGCATTAAACTCAATGATGTATACTCAAAATGAATGATAAAATTATGATCACATAGAAACAAGATTCAGAATTGTCATGGAGGCTATATCGTAGCCTTAGCAATAGAAATTAGCTCATAATAGAATCAAAACAAACCATAATAATTCTAGAATTCATAATGAAAATTTTACAAAGAAAAGATGAAAGAGTTAAGAAGGAAACTGTATATAGATCAAGAATCTCAATCGTCAACGACTCCAATTCGACCTTTGTCCTCTTCTTCTTCTTCTTCTTTTTCTTCTTCTTTTTCCAAGCTTCGAATTCCTCTCTAATGGTGAAGAAAATCCTCCTTTTCAAGGCTTTGGTTGTCCTCCCTCTTATCTCCCTCAAAACAAGATTCTCCCCCCAAATTGGTTCTTTTTCTGCCTCCGCCTTCATGTGCTATTTTCTCTATCGAGATCTTCTTATCTTCAGAAATCTTCAATACAAAAGTTGTAGGGTAGCTTTTCGTAGATATCCAAATCGCCCTTTTTGGAGTTCTCTAGCAAAAGTTATGCTCCAAATACCGAAGGGTGTTTTTGGAAATTTGAAAAGGAAAGTTTCCTCCTCAATGAAGGGAATTTGAAAAGGAAAGTTTCCTCATTTATTCCCATGACTCCTTTAATTTATTTATTCCTAAACAAAAAATAAACAAAATAAGTCAAAACTCTAATAAATAAGAAAATTAAACAAAAACTAGCATAAAAATAAGAGTAAAAGTATGACAAAACTTGTATAGAAATTAAACACATCAAAATACCCCCAAACTTATGAGTTGCTAGTCCTCGAGCAAAAAGAAAAAGAGAAAAGAAAAATTAAACAAATAGAATAGGTTGATTTCTTACAATGATTGCCTCATGGATTGCATAAAGAAATTGATTTAAGGAAAAGTCTAAACATTTAACAAATTTTTTAGATTAATTCAAGAGCATGCTTAGGTTTACAAGGAAACCTTTCAGTGTGTGTGTGAGTAACCAATCTCAACTTGCTACTCTATTAACTCGGATCTATTTATGCAAACTTGATTGAATTATTATTAATCTCTATGAGAATGAGCTTCTCGAACTTCATATGGCTATTTTTCAAATCAAATCTCCACTAATGTAGTACAAACACACCACAAAAGATCAAAAGGTCTTAATAAAAGCTTGTAATGTTCGGCTTAGGGTAATGGCAAAAGAAAAAAATGGTATGAAATTCAAAGCAACAAAATTCAACACAAGCTTCACCAATGAAGAGAGAGAAAAAAGAAAAAAAATTTACATTTACTTCCTAGAGCAACTTATGAGCAATTTATTCATCTATTTTTTTTTCAATTCCACAACCCCTAAACTTATTTTTTTGTAATTCGGGTTGTACTATTTGTATTTTTATTATTATTATTATTTATTTATTTATAAAAGAATAACGAAACTTGTTCTTGCTCTGTTAACTCTTTAACAAACTTTTTCTCTTCTCCAATCTAAGCAAATAACATATTTTCTTGAAAAGGTAGTATGTGTGTTTATGGGTTAAAACTTAAAAGGTGTGGTTAATGTGGGTTAATGAAAGAAAAATGGCCAATGTGTTTAAGGCTGAAAGGGGTGACTAGAGATAGATAATTAGGGTAGGCTAGAAAAACTCAAGTGTTCCAAAGATGGCCTAGATCATTTCTTTAGTGGTGTGCTGCCTAGGATTTCGCCTCGAGAGATTATCAAATAGGTTCTAGAGTTAAGTGAGATCTTAGAAAGTATTTAATTCACATAAATATACTCTAAGCCAACAAAACAACTTATTGATCATGGTATTGTGCAAAAGTGTTCAAAGGAATTCAAATAAATCAAGCTAACACAAGAATTAAGCACAAAACAAGACAAGTTTAGCATTTTCCACAAATCCAACTCAATTTCAATCAGGTAACATTATAGGCTTGTGATCATCAACCCAAAACCAAAACAAAACGAAAAGAAAATATATTTGTGATTTTTAAATTTTTTAAATATGCACATATATATATGAAAATAAAAGGATACTCCAAAATAAATGACCCCTACTTCCAAACTTAAAGAACACATTGTCCCCAGTGTAAAGAATCAAAAGAGATAAAAAAAAAAAATGAAAAGATAAAAGTAAACTTCCCTAAAAATGTTGCATGAGTGCAATGATTTGAATCACCGATCAAGCAAATTAATGGAGACTTTTTTCTTGTTAGAATCTCCCTTGAAGTAGGGCTTTAGACGTTGACCATTAACTTTGAATGTGCCTTTTGAGTCGTTAGAAACCTCAATGACACCATACAGGAAAACTCTTATTACTGTGAATGGTCCAGACCATCGGGAACTTAATTTTTTGAGAAAGAGGCGAAGTCCGGTATTATAAAGTAGAACTGTTTGGCCAACTTCAAAGTTTCTCTTGAGAATGTGTTTATCATGCCATCTCTTGGTTCTCTGCTTATATATGTGAGCATTCTCGTAGGTTTCATGCCAAAACTCATCCATCTTGTTGAGTTGTAATATCCTCTTCTCACCTATTGCCTCCATGTCAATATTAAGATTCTTGATAGTCCCAATAAGCTTTGTGTTTCAACTCCACCGGTAAGTGACATGCATTCCCGAAAACTAGACGATAGGGGGGCATACTAATTGGCGTTTTGAAGGCTGTCTAGTATGCCATTAGTGCATCGCCTAATTTTTTGGACCAATCTTTCCTTGAGTTGCTCACAGTTTTCTCCTATATTCGTTTCAGCTCTTGGTTGAAAATTTCTACTTGTCCATTAGTTTGAGGATGGTATGGAGTTGCAACCTTGTGTGTAACACCATATTTGCTCAAGAGTGCCTCAAATTGCCGGTTGCAAAAATGTTTTCTCCCATCGCTAATTGTTGCTCTTGGAGTTCCAAATCTAGTGAATATCTGCTTTCTCAAAAAAATCATCACAACTTTAGAATCATTTGTAGGGAGGGCCATGACCTCTACCCATTTGGGGAGGAGGGAAATGACCCCATGAAATCTATGCCCCAAATATCAAATAGCTCTACAACAAGTATATTATTTAATGGAATTTCATTTTTCCAGGAAATATTACCACTCCTTTGACATTTATCACAAGAAGAAACAAAAGCATTAGTATCCTTAAAAATGGCGGGCCAAGAAAAACCTATTTGTAGCACTTTAGCTACCATTTTGTTCACTCCATGGTGCCTGCAAACCTCTAATGAATGGCAATGTCTTAGGATCGACTCTATCTCTTCCTCGGGTACACATCTCCTAATCACTTGATCACTACAATGCTTGTAGTGAAAAGGTACCTCCCAATAGTAGTGCTCCTTTGAAAAGAATTTCTTCCTTTGTTGGTATGTAAAATCCGGATCGATCACCTTGCTTACCAAGTAGTTTACATAATCTGCATACCAAGGAACTTGTGTTAGAGATAAAACAAAGAGTTGTTCATCTGGGAAGACTTCATTTATTGGAGAAAGTGGGGCTGCCTCTCCGGTTGTGTGCTCAAGTCTAGAGAGATGATCGGCTACTTGATTCTTGGTTCCTTTTTTGTCTTTGATCTCCAAATCGATTCTTGTAGGAGTAAAATCCACCTAAGTAACTGTGGTTTAGCTTTCTTTTTAGCTAACGAGTGTTTAAGAGCATAATGATCGGTGTAAACAATTACTTTTGACCCAATTAAATATGATATAAATTTATCAAAAGCAAAGATCACCGCTAACAAATCTTTTTCTGTAGCAGCATAATTTAATTGGGCATCCGTCAAGGTACGATTCGCATAGTAGACAACATGGAGAACCTTGTTTTTCCTTTGTCCAAGCACAGCTCCTAGTGTGTAATCACTTGCATCACACATCAATTCAAATGGAAGTGCCCAATCTGGTGCACATATTATTGGGGCTGAACTTAGCTCTTTCTTCAATAGTTCAAATGTCTGCAAACAATCATTGGAAAAGTTAAATGGAGTATCTTTAACCAAAAGAGAACAAAGGGGTTTAGTAATTTTAGAAAAATCTTGAATAAAACGACGATAAAACCCCGCATGTCCCAAGAAACTTGTCAGTTCTCACGCCCTTGACCGTGCTAGGTGGAGGTAATTTTTTGATGACCTCTACTTTGGCTCGATCTACCTCAATGCCCTTGGAAGAAACTTTATGCTCAAGTACAATTCCTTCCATATCCGAAAAAATGGCCATCATGCATCGTTGAAATGTGGCCGGAGCATTGCACAAACCAAAGGACATCCTTCGGCAAGCAAATGTTCCATATGGGGAAATAAAAGTGGTTTTTTCTTTTTCTTTTGGTGAAATTTGGATTTGATTGTACCCCTAGTATCCATCTAGAAAACAATAATAAGCATGACCGGCGAGCCGTTCCAACATTTGATCAATGAAAGGAAGTGGAAAGTAATCTTTTCATGTGGCATCATTGAGCTTGTGGTAGTCTATGCACACTCTCCAACTCGTGACCGTTCTTGTTGGGATGAGTTCATTATTTTCATTCTCTACCACCGTCACTCCTCTCTTCTTGGGCACTACTTGCACCGGACTTACCCATGAGCTATTAGAAATAAGGTAAATAATTCTAGCATCCAACAATTTTAGAACTTCGTTTTTTACGACTTCTTGCAAGTTCGGATTAAGTCTCCTTTGTGGTTGCACCGTAGGCTTATAATACTCTTCCATTAAAATCTTGTGCATGCAAAGTGAAGAGCGTATTCCGTTAATTTCGGCTATAGTCCAACCCAAAGCTTGCTTGTAAGCTCTCAAAACTTGTAACTTCTCTTCTTCAAGACCTGTCAAAGATGAAGAAATTATTACGGGTAAAGAAGAATCATGTAAATATGCATATTTAAGATGAGAAGGAAGATGTTTGAGTTCTAAAGATGGGGCCTCAATAATGGATGGCTTTCTTGGAGTAGTGCTTTGGCCCAATGTTATGTTTTCCGGCTTTCCTTTAGGCAAGTAAGGTGGAGATGCTTCCAAGTAGTGTGCACAATTGCTTATCTTGAAATTCTCGGAATCGGTAGTGCCGGATTGAACAAGACATGCCTCAAGTGGTTCCTTAGGATAACTCCCTTCAAAAGTGTCTACCACAAGTTCATCAATCACATGTATGTTGAAGCATTTATTGGTTGTTGACGGATATTTCATTGCTTCAAACACATTAAATGTAACTTGTTCATCTTGCACCCGTAGTATTAGTTTCCCTTGTTGCAAATCTATGAGAGTTCTTCCCGTGGCAAAGAATGGTCGACCAAGAAGAAGTGGGATTTCTCGATCTTCCTCCATATCTAAAACAATAAAATCTGCAGGAAAAATAAACTTATCAACTTTAACAAGAACATCCTCTACTATGCCTCTTGGTCGTTTAATGGATTGGTCTGCCAATTGACGTGGAACGGTAGCAGCCTTCTCCTAGCCCCAATTGCCTGAAAATAGAAAAGGGCATTAAATTTATGCTAGCACCTAAATCACACGAAGCTTTTTCAAAATAAGAGTTTCCAATGGTGCAAGGAATAGTAAAGCTCCCTGGATCTTTAAGCTTTGGTGGCAACTTATTTTGCAAAATGGCGGTGCACTCTTCGGTCAACATCACGGTCTCACACTCTTTTAATTTCCTCTTGTTTGATAGAATCTCCTTCATGAACTTCACATAGCTAGGCATTTGTTTCAAGGCATCTGCAAAAGGAATGCTAATATGTAACTTTTTATAAAATCAAGGAAATTAGAAAATTGTTTATCTAGCTTATTTTTTGAAGTCTTTGAGGAAAAGGTATAGGAGGAACATAAGGAGAAGTATGAGAAGAAGAAACGGGAGGATTTCTCGAGTTTTCCACTGCTTGGCTCGGGATTGGGGTGGGTGCTGCAGCCTTGGATGTGGGTGCTGCGGATCTCATAGTCTGCTCCTCTTTTCCGGAATTTTGCTCTTTCTCTTGTAAATTAAGCTCTCTTCCACTTCTTAAAGTAATGGCCTTCACTTGCTCTTTCGGGTTGTTTTCCGTGGTGCTTGGAAGTGATCCTTGAGGTCTTTCGGACATTAATTTTTGGCAATTGACCAACCGTCCTTTCAATGCTCCGCATAGTGTTCTCATTGTTCTTTAGAGCAATGTCATGGTCTTGAAATCTAGCATCCACCTTGGCCATAAATTGTGCCATTACCTCCATATTCGGCTTCTTCTCTTGTTGATTTTGAAAATCCAGTGGAGACTTGGAAACATTTTGGGAGTTGCTCCATAAGAAATTTGGGTGGTTTTGCCATCCTGGATTCTAAGTGTTGGAATAAGGATTGTTTTGTCATTGGTAATTCGACAAAAAACTTGCTTGCTCCGAACTATTGTTGGCGAATGGATTTCCCACTTGACAATCTACCCCTATATGATTCCCTGCAAAAAGTTCACAAATTATATTAGTAGATTGAATGACATTCACATTGGTATTGTCTAATTTCTTAGATAAAGTTGCAACTTGAGCAGCTAAAGCAGAAAAAGAATCAATTTCGTGAACTCCCTGGGTTCTTTTAGATGTCACTCGTTCCGCTGGCCATTGGTAATTGTTGGTTGCCATCTCCTCTACCAACTCATATGCTTCTTCCGGTGATTTCTTCATCAAAGTCCGTCCGGCTGCCACATCAATCATTTTATGTGTTGTAGGCTGCAAACCATTGTAGAAGGTTTGCACTTGAATCCAAACAGGAAGTCCATGATGTGGGCACATTCTTTATACCTCTCCCAAGCTTCATAAAGCTACTCCATATCAAATTGGACAAAAGTGGTGATATCGTTTCGCATATTCATAGTTTTGGTTGGGGGAAAGAACTTTGCTAGAAACTTTTTAGCCAAATCGTCCCATGTAGTTATATTTAACGGTGGAAGTGAGTTTAACTATGCCTTTGCCTTGTCTCGGAGGGATAATGGAAAGAGTCTCAATCTAATAATATCATCAGAAACTTTGTTATGTTTAAAAGTATCACGTAACTCCAGAAAATTAGCTAAGTGAGCATTTGGATCATCATGTGGCATGCCACTGAATTGCTCCGTTGAGGCCACCATTTGAAGAATAGCTAGCTTTATCTCAAAGTTATTGGTTTGAATGGCATACCGTCTAATGCTAGAAGTAGCTCCAGTGACCAAGGGAACAACATAATCTCCCAAAGTCTTGTTTCCAAGTTGATCTTCCATTGCTTCGTTCGTGGTTGTGGAATCCTTCTTCTTCTCCTTGTTCAGACGATGAAGGGCGCGTTCAATTTCAGTGTCAAAAGGTACTAAATCCAAGCTTCGAGTACGTCATGCACAACTCAGGAAGGCTGAAAATAAAAAGAATAAATAAAAACAAAATAAAAAATTTGGACTAAGATAAAGAAAAATCAAATTAACCTGGAACTAGTTGGTATAAAAAATAATAGAAAATAAATAGTCCCCAACAACGGCGCCAAACACTTCTTGTGAAAATTTGAAAGTGCACGAAATCGTAACAAGTACCATAGTGATAAAGAAGGATGTCGAACCCATGAGGACTATTTACCTATTAACTATTGAAATTGTTCTAATTATAAATTATTTGACAATCAAGAAAAGTGGTGGATTTTGAATCTAGAAAACAAAAAAAACAAATAAAATTAAATCAACAAATGAAGAATTGACCAAATACTTAAAAAGAAGAAGATTTCACGCAAGAAGAAAACACTAAGTCATCCAACTCACCTAACCAATCCAATCCCAAATCCTAATCATGCAATCAATCAATTATCCTCCTATTTGATGGCAAAATATTCGAACTTATCTAAGACCCTCTCTCAAGTAGAATTAGAACTACCGAACATATGATAACCCGCGATATGTTTATGCAAATTTAAAAACATTTGAGTACATTAAGATTAATAATATATTACATAAAAGCTGCACAGATTACATTGGCACATTCATGTCTTTCGTTCAATTCATGGCATACATCATACGAAGTTAAACTACATGCATCATCTCTCGAATTAACATGCACAGCAAATCACTCAACTTTTGGCCAGATAATTGAAAGCATTAAGCTCAATGATGTATACTCGAAAGGAATGATAAAATTATTATCACATAGAAATAAGATTCGGAATTGTCTTGGAGAAGCTACATCGTAGCCGTAGCAATAGAAATTAGCTCATAATAGAATCAAAACAAACCATAATAATTCTAGAATTCATAATGAAAATTGTACAAAGAGAAGATGAAAGAGTTAAGAAGGAAACTGTATGTAGATCAAGAATCTCAATCGTCAACAATTCCAATTTGGTCTTTGCCTTCTTCTTTTTTCAAGCTTCGAATTCCTATCTAATGGTGAAGAAAATCCTCCTTTTCAAGGCTCTGGTCGTTCTCCCTCTTATCTTCCCCAAAACAAGATTCTTCCCCCAAATTGGCTCTTTTTCTGCCTTCTCTTTCATGTGCTATTCTCTTTGTTGAGGTCTTCTTATCTTTGGAAATCTTCAACACGAAAGTAGTAGGTTTTTTTCTTAGATTTCCGTAGATACCCAGATCACCCTTTTTGGTGTTCTTTGGCAAAAATTATGCTCCAAATACTGAAGGGTGTTTCAGGAAATTTGAAAAAGAAAGTTTCCTCCTTAATGAAGGGAATTTGAATTTCAAATGGAAAGTTTCCTCCTTTATTTCTATGACTCCTTTAATTGATTTTTTCCTAAACAAAAAATAAACAAAATAAATCAAAACTCTAATAAATAAAAAAATTAAACACAAGCTAGCATAAAAATAAAAGTATGACAAAACTTGTATAGAAATTAAACACATCATGCTTTGTCAAAGGCAATACTTATGGGTAAAGCATGTCCCATCAGGTTGCTTCACTCCTGTAGCCCATGTCATCCGTGATTTTTCCCTCAATCTTGTGGTTCCTTCAACTTGGATTAAATAACCAACCTCATTGGTTCAGTTAACAATCAGAATCTATCCCATTCAAATTTGTAATGTCCTGAATTGTTGATATTTAGAAGTTAGTGCTGCTTCTAGTTTTCATGGAACGCATTCATATTTGATTTCATTAGTTTTGGCATCCTAAGCGTTTGGGCATGTTTCTTAATTCTCCAAGCATGGGAAAGTTCTGCTGACTGAAGGTTTTAGTTTGCTTTCAGCAAACACAGCCGTTCTACATTCTCCAGTCCCTGGCCCGCAGTGTGAGGGTAAAGACAAGTGGAGAATACATGTGTGTTATCTGTAAATGCTATAAGTACCCACTTCATAGCATCTGTTAGGTAATGTTGCTGCATTTGTGTGGCTTTTATACCAGGCTTAATCTTTCTGATCACTATGTGAGTTTGAATGAAAATTGTTCTTGGCATGTGACAGCTGCTTTATGAACCTCAGTAGTAGGATAAACCATTTCTGTTTGGTACCTTTTGGATTCTATAACATTAGTTTCCTTGAGAGAGAAACGTTGTTGGACATAACTCATCAAAATAGAAGCTATTACATGATAGGGACACAAATATATTGATTTGGTTTAGTTGTTATGCACGTTTGATATAGCGTGTGGACAACTTTGGCATCTTGACAATGGCCTTCTATTTTAGTTGTAGATATTATTTTATATGATTTTTCATTTGTGTCCAATGGTTTGTGTAGGTTTTCAGATATTTTTGTGATGATCTCACTGATGACGGTCTGCTGAGGATGTTGCGAGTCGTTAAGAGGGATTTGAAACCAGCTAGGCATCAGGATGCAGAGAGTGAAGATGGTGACGATGAAGAAGATTTTCTTGATATTGAGGAAGCAGATGAAAGCGATGAAGCTGAGACAGGTGAAGGTGGTGAGAGTGATGAGCAGACAGATGACTCTGAGGCTGTATTGGGAGTTGAGGCTGCTGGCAACAAACTTCCTGATGCTTCTGATGAATCTGATGGGGGAATGGATGATGAAGCAATGTTTCGGATGGATTCTTATCTCGCTCGAATCTTTAAAGAGCGGAAAAACCAGGCTGGGGGTGAAACTGCTCATTCCCAGCTCGTGCTCTTCAAACTCCGTGTCCTGTCATTGCTGGAAATATACCTACATGAAAACCCAGGCATGTTTATGACTCTATGTTGCTTATCTGAATTTTGTTTGGTAGTCTGGTTAATTTTTGAGCTGACTATGGGTCATTTTGGGTGACACGAGGCATAATTTACTAGTCGATACAAGCTTGACTCAGGAACACCTTTTGCAAATGGTCGTGATAACATATTTTAAAAATCTAAATATTAAACTTTCTTAAATGTTTAAGAATTAATACAGCTTACCATCAGACAATAAATTTGTGTCATTGAAGTTAAGCAAGGATTAAAAAAATAAGAAAGGGAAGCTGTAGTACCAGATCACATTCCATAGAAGTTTGGAAA